>NC_089779.1:2375000-2675000 GCF_040412425.1 Macrobrachium rosenbergii | reverse complement strand
TTAGAATGCCTTGCACAATTAAATTCACCAGAGTTTGCGTGTGTATGTCTCTATGGCCGGTCGAGCACCAGAATCCACAGATTTAAGGAGGGGCAGCAAAGGAAATAAGCTAAATAATTATCAGTGAAGGTTAGAAATGGAAATCTTTTGATAGGGGATATAGACAACAAACAGTGTGAGAGACCATTTTGATACAGTATTGAACAGAGCCATCTTCCTGTTGAAGAGATTTAACCAAATGACATTAGATGAGGTTCATCTGGCAATCGTACAGTTGAAAGACTACAAAGCCCCAAGAGAAGATGGTCTGGTACCAGAGAAGATTGAAGCTAATCAAGCAGAGATGCTGGTTTTCTAATGAAATCATTCCATCAGATCTGAGGGCCCAGTAAAGGAGCTGGAGATTGACTAGGAAAATTGTCAAAGCTTAAAAAAAAAAAAAGAGGATACTTTCAAACTTAAGGGGTATAATTCTGCTACTAATTGCTTCAGGAAATACAGTCATCTTCAATTTTTTTAAAATTGACCGAGCATTTGACATTTTGCTAAGATGACCAACAAACTACTTTCAGGAAAGTAAACGAACATAATGATTATGTACTATTCACTACTGGAAATTTCCACGACCAGCAAGATATGGAAAAACATTTGGTAATCTCTCGCACAACACGTCACTAAAGGGACCCCTCAGATGACTGTAGATACTTTCAAACTGAAAAGAACATTTTAGTACAGTCATAGTCGATACTAAAATGCTCTTTACAAATTCGACATTAGGAATAGTGTGATAAACAGTAGAATACTATAATCTTTGTTAATTCTTTAGTTCTAGATTTAATTAGGCGAAGAGATCTGCTGAAACAAATGTGTGAATTAACCAGAATTAAAAGGTTGTACAGATACGCAGAAGCTCTTAGGAAATGCACCGAAGTCTGATTACTCAACCTGTGGTCAAGCAGGTCCTGTTCTCAACTAATCAAACCAAAATAACTTGCATGCATGCAATGAATCTCACAGAATGTGCAGAGATGCAGTGATACAAGTCGATGAGAGGTTGACGTGTCTAGGATTGATTCAGGAAGTCGATAAAATGTAGGGAGAGGATAAGAATTAGGAGGACAGGCAGCTGGGATCCTGAAAATGGTAAGGAATACTAATATATTGTTAGTCCATACTAAAATAAATTGTTCCCAGTCTTTAGTAGACTGATACAGTTATGAGTCGGTCATCTCACAGCTCAGATGAAAAATATCTTGGAGAGGATACTAGGAATTAATTCGTAGAGATCAAGTAACCACTGCTACAAGAAGTAATGGAAGGGTGACCAACTGATCAATATGCAAGACTGTCCAGATGAAAGTTGATGGGGAAGTTTACAAGAGAGAAGGAAAACTAGTGCGAGAGGTAGCAGGAGAGATGGATTAAGGCTGTCATGGGAGAGTATGCCTCTGGAAGCAGCTGAGATCAATATATAAGGAAGTTGGAGGGGGGGAGATCTTGGGATGACAACAGTCTGGATGCTGAAGTTCACATAAGTACTACTCCAGGGGCAAGAGCACTTGCTGGTATAAGGCCAGCTTAATCTGAAATAAGAATACAACAGCACAAAGAAAATGACCTACAGAGCCAATCAGAACAGTTGTAAGTAAAGCTCAACAGACCATCTGAAATAAGGCTGTAAGCCAAATGTGGCTAATTTGACAGAGAACAGAGACCAATGGCTCAGGCTCGGTGACAATACCAATCTACCCAAACCATTTACATGACTAACTGTAATGGTGAGAACATGTAGAACTCTATGAATAATCACAGAATAAAAGGTCAAAGAAGCTCAAACTAAACTTATAATCAGCAATGGAGACCAGTGGTGGCCAAAATGTTTTCCTCTCAAGACAGCTGACAACCAAAGAATGACTGGAATTGCTTACATCCCAGTAGCAGACCAAGTGCGCTGTTAAATGACACTGATGTACCTCGGCTGGGGGAAGAATGTTTCTAAAATACGGTACATTCAATTCGGTTATTCTAGCTCCCATAAGAGACTGACAGCTGTCTACTAAAAGTTATAACTTCTCTAACTTGACATTATCCTCTCAACGCTGGCTGTAAAGTTATGAACTTCTAACTGTTATCAATAAATCTCGTGATAAAAGAATGCTCTGAGCTATAAAGTTTTGTTCTTAGATTAGTCTTGAAATATCCCCTCTCAATGTTTTAAAGTACCACTTACTGTAATGAACAGAGCATAGGAGTGTGATGGCCGTGAATGCAAGGACCTTCATCTTTCTGCAAAGAAACATCAGTTATTAATGACAAAAGACCTATTAATCGTAAAGAGAAGATATCATCTTTAATGCAAGGACCTTCATCTTTCTGCAAAGAAACATCAGTTATTAATGACAAAAGACCTATTGATCGTAAAGAGAAGATATCATCTTTAAACAAATATCACGGAAAAATATAACAGCGTGAGCTATGTAAATCCTTATTGCAAACATCAGAAATTGGAAGAACGGTTGTATTCAACCGCTTAGAAAGGCCCACTTTGAAATTTACTGTCAACAGCATACTTTCATCCGCTTTCCAATTAACGATACCAACTAATGTAAGCAAATGATGAATTTTCTCCCATTAGGTGACTGGGGAAAGCAAAATAAGATAAAATTTTGAAGTGCACAAAATAACCGTGAGTAAGGACAGGCGTGGGTCAGACTACCTCGGAGCAGATATTACTTAAGGGGTTGGTTTGAGGGAGTAAGATTGCGCTGCTCAAATCTGCCGGTACGTCTTCAGTCACAGTGCAGTATCTGTCATGTCTGCTAATCACAAGGCTCAGTTTTTCGAGATTTACTTCTGACTACACGATCCACATATGTTATGTCCTTTGATGACGCTCCCCATTTTTTTTTTTTTTTTGTCTTAGCATTAACCTGATCAACACTTTTCTCATGTTTTAGTCTTCGCTCGCGAAATTTCTATCATGCCCTTCTGATTATGCCGATCAAATTGTTTGTTGAAGTTTTCTGGTTACCTTTCTCAATTTTTTTTTGTCATATTCTTGAGTACATTATTTTTCCCTGTTGATGCCTTGATGTTGAGAAGCAGGAATATTGGCAGACTCAGGCACACAAATCACCCAGTATAATAATGCAGCATTATATATTGGAAGAGACAAAAGGAATGAAGTGGCAGAACAGAATATATTACACATATATATATATATATATATATATATATATATATATATATATATATATATATATATATATATATATATATATATATATATATATATATATATATATATATATATACTGTAGTTCCAAGTAGTTGGTTATTACCCAACTAATCACAGAATTCAGGCATTTACCTCACTTCAGCCAGATGCCTGAACTCTCGTAACATTAAAAATTACGACTGAGTGCCCTAAAGGTAACTGACCCTTAAAAATCTTATTAATCACGTGAAAAAATCAAACTAAGTTTGTCAAAGCAAGCATGAGGTATCAACAATTAAACAAGAAATATACTAGAGTAAAAGGGCGTCACTCCATCAAACAACTTTAACTGCTTCCCTGATCTTAATTCACTTCAACAGAACTAAAGGAACAAAAAATGTTTATCACTTTGCCTTATGCACACAATCCTATTCACTGGTGGTCAATGAGTGAAACACTCTTTTTAAAAATTTTAAATACAAAAATTTACTTTTAAATTCAAAATTTATTAGAATTCCCAATCCAAAGATATTTACTATTACTTGAAAACAACACAAAATTTATTTAATTCTTGGGTTAAATTATTAAACAAAACTAAATCACAAAAACTTTATCAAGAAATTCAATTAATCAAGCAAAATTTAAGCTATTAAGAATTACTCAAGATCTGAAAAGTAAATCTTAGTAAATGAAAATTAAATCAAGTATGTAATGTCAAATTATTAAAAAATACTTAGATTGCTAAGTAAATAAATACATAAAATGTGGAAAATTAAGAGGTTCCAAACATAAGTACACACAAAAATACACAACAGATTTACTAAAACAATTTCACTAAGGCAAAAATTTCTTAACACACCTTATTATACCATGGTAATAATAAGTAAAATTCACTTTATCTTACACAAGTTTGTGAAAACTTTTGCAGAATCACCTGAAATGCAGCTGCTTGAGATTCACAAAACAAACTTCTGATAGGCACTGTTACACAATTTTCCTACATTCAGACCTCAAAAGCTAAGTTTAATACCAGTGACCATACAAATATTGTATGTTAATAATTTCTCTCTTTTGAAGAAAGAAATTCTCTCTTTTGAAGAAAGAAAGAGAGAGAGAGAGAGAGGGAACCACATGAATGATCTCTGGAATCAGAATGATCAAACTTTTGGATTTCAGTTAGAAATTAAACAATCAGATGACGTCATTATTAAGGCATTTTGGGAACGAAATACAAGAGAACGTTCTAGAAGAAGATGATGCCGTCACTTCTTGAGCAAAACGTTTTTAACACAATCATGACAATACATGTAACATTGTGAAATCACTCGTCTTCTCGTATGGGACAAAGCTTTTACAGAAATCTTAACACGATCAAAACAGACTGCAACTGGCTAACTATGACTGGCATGTTTTAAAAACAAAATGAAAAACCCGAGTTGGTTTCCAGAATGGAGCAGCTATTGTTATCGTGTTGCCGATATACTACGTTACTATTAACACGTATTATTAATTCCAAAATTGCGCTGTTAAGTTATCCAAATCACTAACTCTTTTGAGATCTGACATTACACTACATGCGATACTTCAACAATTATTATCATTACACAGACCACATGATGACTAGAACAGTAAATATATCAAAATCATGGGATGATATACACATTAAAAGGCAATATCATGAAAGTATGTGTGTATATATATATATATATATATATATATATATATATATATGTGTGTGTGTGTGTGTGTGTGTGTGTGTGTGTGTGTGTGTGTGTGTCTAAGTACTTTCGTGTAATTGCTACACACTTTCAAGGTACAATAAACAAAATAAGAACATTTTCGTACATAAGAAAACTTTAAATAAAAAAAACTCTCTTACTTTGTTCATTGTAACTTGAAAATGTGTAGCAATTACACGAAAGTGCTCGGTACTTAAGTTTTTCGTTTTCGGCTCCTTGTGGCGAACCTGCAAGTCTGATATCACGCGAAAGTTTTGTGCTTCCTTTGCTTGTATATAGATTACAAACACAAACACACACACACACACACACATATATATATATATATTATATATATATATATATATATATATATATATATATATATATATATATATATATATATATATAAGTATACCTTAGTTTTACCAGACCACTGAGCTGATTAACAGCTCTCCTAGGGCTGGCCTGAAGGATTAGACTTATTTTACATGGCTAAGAACCAAATGGTTAATTAGCAACGGGACCTACAGCTTATTGTGGAATCCGAACCACATTATAGCGAGAAATGAATTTCTATCACCAGAAATAAATTCCTCTAACTCTTCATCAGCCGGCTGGGGAATTGAACTCCGGCCCATCGAGTGACAGTCCGCAGCTCTACCGACTCTCCCAACAAAGAGCTATAAATATATATATATATATATATATATATATATATATATATATATATATATATATATATATATATATATATATATCCCTAGAGGAAGTAATAAAACGTAAAATATAAAAAGGAAAAGATTTAGAAGATGTTTGTAGATAAAAAAAAAATGGAAAATGAGTGACTAAAAACGCAATAAACGAAAACAAATTTGCATCAGTAACGCATTTCACAGCCATAACTAACCCCTCAAAAAGTCGGAACAGTGGAGGCAGGAGTACCGACTGTCATTTTTGTGGAAATGAAGATTTTTTTTATTTTTAATTCTTAGCTGCTCACAATGCAAGCACGAGAGAAGAAGTCAGACACAGCGACCGTGCTTGGAATGGCAGCTGAAGAGGCGTCGTTCACTACAGACAAAAAAAAAAAGATGTCTGTACCAAGCAAAAGCCTTAAACCTGAATCCGAGATGAACTAAGTGAATCCGTTGTGCTCACAGAAGTCTTGAAGCTTTTCATAAATAAAAATGAAGGAATGGAACTGTCGCTGTTCACAAAATACCGATTCTCTCGTTACGTTAGGAGACTCTCCTCCCATACAGTTCCTGAATGCCATCCGCTCCTGACATCCATTCCTCCGCGGGGGAAGGAGAGCGCCCCGGCAACTTTATGGGGCTCTCCATGGCTCCTGCACACCCACCAACTGCCAGCTCGTATTGATTACGTTTGGCCCACGCTGGGGTTGGAAGGGGGGGAAAAATTGAGAAAGTGGACAAGAAACAAGTGGAGAGATGTAGAATGGAAGGAGCAACTTAGCGATCGAGACGACAGGGTTGTAAACGCTTGGAAAGAGTCTTTGGGACCTACGAGAACATACATAAATCAAGGAGTTTAGCTGATATTTCCCAACCACCCCGTTCTGAAGCCTAGCTGATATTTTCCCCCCGCTCTGAAGCCTTTGGGTCGTGAGCAAGCCTCAAGAATGAGGCTGCTAGCCCCGTACTCTTTTCTTGATCCAAGATGACGCTGGTATCCATTCGCTGCTAGCTCGACTACTTACTGGGCAGAAAGCCGAGATCGAATCTCAGACCGTGCAAATGCACTTATTATTTCATCCGCTTGTGTATGTATGTGTGTATATATATTATATATATACATATATATTCTTCTGATAAGAGACTGTGGCTTTAGATAAAATAATAAAATGAATGGAACCGTCACACTCCAACTATCGAGTCGTGGATAAGCCCCCTGTGCAGAACACTTTCACATCACTGAGTGTTTCATGCGTTCACACAGAAGAACCATTAGTAGCGCACTGAACATCAAAAACACACTTAAGACCCTTCACGATCTTTCACGGACTCTCACAAAACACTCCTCTCCATCCCTTCACCTACACTATCCATTTCACTACTTCTACACATCTCGGCATTTCTCCCTTTCCAATCAACTTTATGCCGCACATATTAAAAACCTTCCTCTCTCGTTTCTCCCGATTTGCTCGTAGTACAAGCTCTGCGGCCCGCCTCACCTCACCTGCTCTGTAGCTCACCTCTCCTGTCAGTCTAACAACGTCCGTCCATTATATTCACTACTGTACAAAATGCCCACGCCAATGAGTTGCAGCTCTTGCACTCCAACACCATCCATGTAACTTTCACGGCTCCGTCCTCTTGGTTTCTATTAACCTTCATAACCTTCGCTTACTCTTGCTCCTATTCAATTTGAACTTTCTCCTCCTGTAAGTGTTTTCAATCTGCTGCATTACTCCCTCCGCTTTCTTTTCACTTTTGTGTTTGGAATGGTTAAAATCGGGGTTTCCTACTCATTTCCGTCGCCTGAGAACGAGTGCCTTTGTCTGAATCTGAGCAAATTATAAGTGAGGCCAAACGCAAGTCTGGTATTTGCTTGGATAAGTAATCTCTTCTTATTCACCAGGCGTTAGACAAGCATTGTCAATCCTCCATCTTTCAATCGTGCTTTACTGTTTTTGGTAACCGAAACAGCGCAGGCAGTTCCTGATGTGTCTTACTCTCGCAAGGTAGACAGAAAACTTCGATCAGACTTGAATGGAATGCTGATTGATCTGTCACATCTAAATTGGTCACAGAAATTCGAGTCGGATGGAAGTTCAACTGACCTACAAATTCCTTCCAGGTTGCTGCGCTGTAGTGAACAGACAGGCCGGGTTCGGTGATGATATTAAACGCACTTACCATTTTCCAAGTGGTTTTTGAAAAAGAAGCAATCATTATATTCGTTGAACGAAGACGGAAAAGAGGCGGTACGTCCTGATACCTCAAAAACGCACGCCAACGCGCCATCACACACACACAGTTTTCGGCCGTGTACAGTTCATGAATGGTTTACCAATCTTTTCGTCGCTTGTTTTGACTTTTAACATCCTCAGTGATGGTTTACCATTCTTTTCGTTGCTTGTTTTGACTTTTAACATCCTCAGTGATGGCCTTCTTTACTCAATGCATGTTTACGAAGAACCACTGAAATTTGACACTGACGAAATTCTCAAGATCATGAGACCCGCCGAAAAGCAGATACGGAATGTATTGTTCGAAGAAGAATGGAAGAATACCTGCGCTCAGGTGCACACACGGGAAGAATCAGCAAGACGTCGCTGAATTACCTAAGATCAGGTAATTGTGGGCCTTTTGAAGTCCAATTTTAAGGTACAGGAATTTTTAGGGCACTTTAAAGGTAATTTAAGGAAAAACGCAAGGTAATCCAGGCACTTTCAAGGGACGAATGTAAGCTTAAACTTTCTTTTTTTGTGGTTCATACATAAATTTCAAAGGCAGAATTAAATGTCAGTTGATTTGATTTGAATAAAGAATTTAGGCCAAAGGCCAAGCGCTGGGACCAAAGAGGTGATTCAGCGCTGAAACGGAAACTGACAGTAAAAGGTTTGAAAGGCGTAACAGGAGGAAAACCTGGCAGCTGGACTATGAATCAATCGTTAGGAGAGGGTGGAAAGTTAGATGGAAGAAAGAGAATATGAAAGGAGATACGGTAAAAGAACAAAATGGGTCGCAGCTGGGGGCCTAAAGAAGGCACGCCGCAATGAACCTCAAGTCATGCCTACAGAGTACAGCTGGCGACATTAACCGGCCCACTGGGAAAATGGCAGTTAGTTACTCTATGTGATAGTTGATGTGGCATAAAATTATGAGCCTCCTAGGGCGTATGCAAACTGAACTTCAGAATTCACTGAAAGAAGAGACTTGTTGCTCTTTTGCAATGGAGGACCTCAGATGAAAAGAAATATCTAGTGATGAGCTGGGTAAGGGTGAGGTACTTGAAAAAGATATGGAAAAAATAATTTCGTACTACTGAACAGGAGTGCAAGCACATTATGCGTGATAATTTCCAAGAATATTGCAAATATTTTCGGGTTTTGTTATTATGCCCAAGAATAATCCAGATATTTTCGGGTTTTGTTTTGATGCCCAAGAATATTCGAGATATTTTCGGGTTTTGTTTTGATGCCCAAGAATATTCCAAATATTTTCGGGTTTTGTTTCGATGACCAAGAATATTCGAGATATTTTCGGGTTTTGTTTTGATGCCCAAGAATATTCCAAATATTTTCGGGTTTTGTTTTGATACCCGAGAATATTCCAAATATTTTCGGGTTTTGTTTGATGCCCGAGAATATTCCAAATATTTTCGGGATTTGTTTTGACGACCAAGAATATTCCAAATATTGTAATGATATCCAAGAATATACCAAATATTTTCGTATTTTGTAATGATGCCCAAGAATATTCCAAATATTTTCGTAATTTGAAATGTTGCCCAAGAATATTCCATATATTTTCGTATTTTGTAATTATGCCCAAGAATATTCTAAATATTTCCGTATTTTGTGATGACGCCCAAGAATATTCCAAATATTCTCGTAATCTGAAATTATGGCCAAGAATATTCCAAATACTTTCGTACTTTGTAATGGTGTCCAAGAATATTCCAACTGTCTTCGTAATTTACATATTTTTGTATTTTGTGATGATGCCCCCAGAATATGGCAAATATTTTCGTAATTTGCAACGACGACCAAAGATACTCCAAATACTTTTGGGATTTGTTATGATGCTAAAAAATATTGCAAATATTTTGTTTTGCTGTACAGGTTTCATGTTTCTTTTCTTAAGCAGTGAGGTATACTTGTTATAGAATCTTTCAATAACTTACCACAATCACACGCATTGACATACTGGGCATAATGTATCAACTGCGTTACGTTTTTTTATTTTAGGGTCCTCGTGATTGAGGATGATCGATATGGATTTGAGGTCATTTCAAGAGAGAGAGAGAGAGAGAGAGAGAGAGAGCTGTAGCTATCAGATTCACGCGCGATCGTCACAGGCAGCCTACATGGCCAGGCGGGAGAACGGAACTTGTCACTGGGAATTTTGGGCGGATACGAGAATCGAGATTAGGACCGAGCAGGAAAATGTCCCAAGCTTATGGTGTGGGTTTGCCCGGAAAGGCCTTCTCCCCATTTGAGCTTACTTGGCCCCTGGCTCGGCTTAAAAGCCTAAATTTTAATAATAATAATAATAATAATAATAACAATAATAATAATTTGCTGTTTAACTCGGTAGAACTTAAGACGTATGTGATACTGTCTCATTAATTTGTGCTGTCAAAAGTCAGATTACATTTTAATTTAGCGATATAAATCGTTTCAGCGCTTGCATATAAGCTATTCCACACTATGTCAATTAGTCAGTTTTCCTTTGATTCCTAAAATTAACCATAAAAACACCCTTTTACTGACGTTTAATGAAATAACACAAAAAGGGTCACCATTTTAAATTTGTCAGGCATCTTTCGCTCATACGAAGCGGCCGAGATGACGTCAGGTATTTTTACAGGACAAAAGCGATTGACGATTCTCCGAATCATTTGATGAGGAAGAATCCCTATGACGCAATGCGACCTTCACTGTTTCGGCTGGGCGCCTCCCTTAATTTCCTCTTCGATGCGCCATAGGTCCTTCAGATATTCCTCGAGTATTTGAAAGACCTTGGCTGCACCTTGTCACCGTCATGACAAAGTATCATGATAAAGTAACATGAAGGAACGGAATGCCTTCTGAACGATAGCCAGTCTTTGAAATCAGGTATCTTACAGTTATGTTCCGGGTGTGATGTATATTTTCCTAATAGAACGTTGTCTTTGAAATCAGGTATCTTACAGTTATGTTCCGGGTGTGATGTATATTTTCTTAATAGAACGTTGTCTACACGACAAGCGCCTTTGAATACAACACCCACCCCCCAAGGTCCGCCATTTTAGAATGTATCCTGTGAGTGGGTGAAACGGATCACATTTCTGCATGAAGAGAATGCATTTGTTCTGGATAGTTCAAGAACTGACGGAAAAAAGTCAACGTATTGTCTGTGGCTATTCAGAGCAAGAGCATACGTTGAGAAATAAGTTGATTCGACCACTTCCGTTGCTAAGAAGCACCTGACAGTTTTACCCAAACAAAATTAATGATTGGCTTCGCAACCCCGATGAACTTCCAGATTCAGAAGTCAAGAACGCATGTCAGGGGAGACCTTGCCGGCCGAAGAACACTACGTCACGTCAAAACCTTGTGTGACAGTCATGATTTCAGCGCATTGCATGTGATGTCAAAGGTGTGCACTTGCTTTGTGGTTCAACCACTGAGGAAGAGAGTGAAGTCACTTTGACTGACATTGTCAGACCTTCAGCTGGACATCGTCACTCAAAGGTTCTCTACGAGTACGACCCTTGTCCGTAACATACGCGTTTTGGGAAGGTGTATTACAGGGTCAACTTGTTTACCTTGAACATCACACTCTCATCTGTACAACTGTAGCGCTCTCAGAGTCAGGCATTATTGTTCAAGTAAACAATGTAAGGAAAAATGTCACTTGTAATACAACCACACTCTCAGAGTCAGGCATTATTGTTCAAGTAAACAATGTAAGGAAAAATGTCACTTGCAATAAAACCAAAGTAATACCATGGCAATTCAAGTGGTGATGTATAACACCATATATTTGTAATACTGCAGCGTTTAATAGACTTATCATGTGTGTGTGTGTGTGTGTACATAATTCTTAGCGTGGGAACTTGCTGGCCAGAGTGTGGCACATACAGGATGAGGTCCAAGGTCTGTTACGGTTGCCGTTTGGCAGTTTTAGGCCCGATTCCTCAGACTAAGCAGGGAGTGTACAGTACGTATGCAGGCAAAATTTGTTCGGATTTTATATTATGATTTTATCCCTCTTACAACAAATCTGCTTTCATTTGGCGGTCGTCACAAGCCAATATTTTTCCTCCGTCACGCTCTTCTTGCACCTCCAATGCGCTTAGCAACAACAACGTTCTGCAACAACACAGGCCACGTACCAACAAGTACACGTTCAGGACGGCCAGCAACACAGTTACCACAAGTCACTTGCTATTCCTCCAAAATGAAGTGTCCATATGCTACACAGTCTCACGCCCCCTTGGTATTATTATAGAAGAAGCTGTAATGTTACTTTTAGGCATCGTGTTCTGAAAACTTTAATTAAACCGAAACACTGCTGGTCATGATATCCAACTTATACAGTATATTGTAGGCCTATCACATGGAATCCTTAACCTTCTCATTTTCTCAATTTTTTTGGCAACTTCCATACATTTTTTCACAAATATATAGATACGAATATCGCTTATTATCGAAACACTATACGGTGGGAATCATTTACGTCCATTGGGAATTATAAATGGTAAGTGCTTCTGCACCGGTCAGTATTCAAACCGTAGCCTTTGGCTAAGAAACTAATGAAAGATCGTTCCTAAATCTTGGGCTATCAAGAGAAATTATTTCATATACATACATATATAATATATACATATATATATATAATATAGTTTAGCTACATAATGTTACAGATATGATACAATGTTTCTAATGTTCAAAATCATACCCAGCGTAAAGGACGAAAGCTGTTTAGTAATTAAAAAAAAAAAGTTTTTAAACTTATTATACGGCTGTACCGTTGAGGCAACTTGGCTGAGAAACGCCCAGAATCTGGCTGCGAGGATTTTCATGGTCTGGCAACACTTCTCGCCAGCAACCCCACGACTTTCGCTGTTATGTCTGGCTTGCTGGGCGCCGTCTCTTCCGTCCTGCCGACCCCTCTCCATCCCCTTGCCATTGTCCGTCAGCAGCTGTTACCCTGCTTTCCCTCCTTCCACTGTAATCTTATCCCGCCATGTTCCATCTTCAGCGGCAGCTAGACTGAAATTTCGCCTACGGCTACCCGGTCGACTGTTGGGAGCCTTAGGCCGTCCATAATGCCCTCAACATTCATTGCTTTTGTGTTGAGAGTCATCCTCTAATGTATTTAGATATGAAATTCCAGACTGCATTTTGAATAAGATCGAACTGTATGACGTCGCCGCCCGCCTTTTTGACATGACGCTCACACGAGGCGTCTTCAAACGCTAGGCTGAGCGCAAGTTAGAAAGTCAATTACAATGGCGGAGTAACGTAGTGGGGCACACGCAGAACTGCTCGATTTGTTTATCGCTTGCCCTATCTCGTGATGCGATTTTTCCTTAACAAACGATTAAAAATACTGTACGTTCTTGACGGCCTTCGTCAGCAATATACTTGAAGATCAGTGACACGAAATTTCGGATAAGGGAGCTTCGAATATATAATAGGACAATAAATGTCATTGAGATGTGACCGTTTCTCACATTTTGATAATTTGTCACTGATTCGATTTGTAATATACGCTTCAATCTCTATCCCTTTCATCTCATGGGAAACACAAGCATATAATTAACCTCGCACATGACTTCTTGTACAGCAGACGGTTCTTGTCAGTTCTAAAATGCAACCGACTTCGACAGGTATATGAATGTTTAGTTCGTAGGGCAGTGTATATTACTGTGTGGCTTCGAATCTTGTCATGGAAGACGAAACTTCGCTTATTTCACACTACGAAATAGGGCGTTGGACACCTCCCGGAATCCCACCAACAGCTGCCACCGAAGCCGATGACATTCTTTGCACCAGAGAAAGAAAATCTTGGAATAAGAATAAATAAAAATGATTACACTCCCACTTACCCCAGATTAGATAAGTGAGCACAAGATTAATTGATGAAGGTTACAAATTTGTATTTGGCTCTAAGAACACCGTTAAAAAGAACTTATGCAGAAACACATTGAGAAATAACCAGAGTATGTGTAATCCCCTGATGTGACTGAAATAAATCCTATTGGGTGAAAAAGCTGGACCTAAAAAGATTATTTGGATGAACACAACGATGTCGGTCTTTCATGTCCAAGTACAGTTTAGTGGACATCCCTTACTTGGATGGAAATCATCACACGAATAAGGAGAGACAAAACTAACACATGAGTCAGGAGTTATAATAACTTTGTGGATCAAAGAACACCCCACAGCTTCCCCCACTCAAACCAACAGGAACATCGACACGGATTAATATCACTGCTCACTGCAACCTGTTACAAGTAGGTTCTCAAGAATACAAAATAAAATTCAAAATATGAAATTAATATTACTGCTCACTGCAACCTGTTACAAGTAGGTTCTCAAGAATACAAAATAAAATTCAAAATATGAAACCATCTGTAGACAAGCAGAGCGCTTCGACAAACAGCTTTTGCGCAGCATCTAAAGTATGTGAATTATTTTGACTGTACAAGTGGATAAACAAGTTTCTTTTCATTCAGCAGCTCATGGTGCCCAGAGTTGGAAGCGTTGTCTGTCACGCTTTGCTGGATCAAGCAAATTAACGACTTATTGTCATTCAGCAAGGACATCAGAACAGCACATACGTGTGTATGCTAACCTGCTTCCTGAATGTAAGATGTTATGGTTATTTCCTGACATACTTGATGTCATAGAGTCTAATGGAGCTTTGTAACCAGAGCATGAAGGACTGAATACAATCATTTGTAAATGTTGCTTCTAAGCACATGTATTGGACTGGTTCAATAAACGTACCATTACAACGCCATGAAGCCTGGGTGTGCTCTGAAAGTTAGGAAATCACAAGCAGATAAAGAATTCCAGAGCTTGACAACAGAGAAAATGGAACAGCTGCAAAACTGTTTACTCAGAGGACCACGGAATTCCTCAGAGTCAACGATAAGCAGAAGAAAGTGGCCTGACAATATCATTTCCAAGTCTGCAAAAATGACGGTATTAGTCCCACATACTTGAAAGCTTTTTTTCTGCTGTTGCAGAGACGTTTTTCTTTCTTGAGCTTCTTTCCAACAGAGGCTGGTCATAGTGATAGTTTTGTTTCTTTCAACGACCGTGATTATAATCCAGGCCATTGTCTAATAATGCTGTGGCCAACTACCAAAATCTATTTCAACAGGTCTATCTGTTTTAGCAGAGGAAACATTAGATCCAATTCAGAATGAAGGCCTAAGAATATGCACAAGGGCCTTGAGATCCTCACCTCACTTCTCTGTACAAGTTGAATGTGGTGAACTGCCACTATTTCTCCATAGAGAATTCATAATAATAAAAGGTACTTTAAGAATCAAGGCCAGTGATTCACCAACAAAAAATCTATTTGATCTAAGAGACATAATTATAAAAAATCATTCACCACCTTTCCCAATTAGAACTAATAGATTTCTGGAGTCACCGAATACAAATATACAAGTTCCTGCAGCAGTAAAATTACCACCACACTGGACTATGAATAAAGTAAGGACTTGCACACACTTGAAATATTTACCAAGAAGTTACTCGCATATCCCAGAACACCACAGACGTAAGAACTATAAATTAAATCACACGAAAAAATCCACCTTACGCAATAAACACAGATGGGTCTAAATCACAACACGGAGTAGGATATGCAGCTACATCTAGGACAAGACATCAATAAGTTCTCTTTACCTAGTAATGCCTCCGTCTTCACAGCAGAACCGTGCTCAATCGCATTAGCCATCAAAAATCATAAGGAAAGTATTGTACAGCAGATTAAGTTTGAACCTCACAAACTATATAATAATGGAAAAAAAATATTGAAATATGTTGGATTCAGGCCCATTTTAGGACTACAGGAAATGAAGAGCTTAGGAAGCAGCCCCATGCAAGATAAAAATTTAATGTAAACATCCCTTTTAGTCACTATACAAGATATACGAAAACAATCATCACTAACTAAATGGCAAACAATCGTCACTGTAACTAAATGGCAAAATATTTGGGATGAAGAACCTGAAAATAATAAACAAGCAGTTCAAATCCTGTGTTGGAAAATGGAGTTCATCGTATCAGAGAGACACACAGATACAAGTAATTCTGACGCGTCTCCATGTGGACTGATCAAAACAGTCAGTCGATATGGCCCTCCCCCTCCAGAATGCTCCGAGGGCGAAGTGATAACAAGCCAAGGAAATACTGACTGAATGTCCAAAACGTAACCAATAAACTTTTGGAAACAAATCGAAGAGGGAAATTTTGCCAGAATCTTCTCCATTTTCAATCATCCCAATTTTAATATTCTTGAAGAACTGTATTTTAACTTATATGACGTAAAATAAGTAAATAATGAAAATACAAAAACCTTTAAAGCGTTTAATGAATAAAAAAGCGAAATCTAAAAATCTTATTTATCTTATTCTGAATTTTAACATTCCCCTTTTTCGTGTGTCTTTTGTTTTCGTGTATGTGTGGAAGCATGAGTAATTGTATTGAATCTATGCGTGTATTCCAGTGGTAAAAGCATGTGCCTCTGTGCAGTTTTTCCGTTTCATTTTCATTCATTCATCACCACCGAATGACCTATCTGGTACCAGTGCTGGCGTCAGGCCTAGACCTGGTATTTCACTCTAATCCTTCGGGCCAACCCTATGAGAGATGATGGTCAGCCTAGTGGTCTGGTTAAACTATCTCAACAATAATAATATAGACCATACAGCCTAGTGGTCTGGTTGAACTATCTCAATAATAACAATATAGACCATACTTAAGTTATGTCTGAACTGAAAAATACAAATCATGTCTTAAAGGACTGAGGAATCGGATTAGTACAACAGAATCCATGCTGAAATGGTCACAAAGAATCTTGAGGAATAATATAAAAAAAGGGCAAACAAATAATAAAGCGGTAATAGCAGTAGAGCCATTAACCAAAGGTCGATCAGATGCTAAAAACAAGACATTACCATTCAAAAAGTGTAGCTAAAAAGGCAGTTAATCAAGAAAATGATAAAATTATGACCGATAAAAAAAAAGAAAGGACCTTGCGATGGCTGGGGGTTCCTCCGAAATTAAGTGTGGGGGACGAATACGAAATGTTGATGGCCTCGATGCCTAAAAGCCTTGTCACAGGACCCCGAGAGCTTTCACTGCCTCGCTGTTACAACAGCAGAGCAATCCTGCTGACGCCACTGCTCGCACATCGAAGAAGCGAACCTGTTGATGCAGTTTCATGGTACCATACGTGACCGCTCTTTCTGGGAGGGACTTATGCTATGCTGTTATGTGGGACTTACACACGTCTGCTTTTTTTTTTTTGTTTTTATTTGTCGTTCTTGTCGCCCTTTTTGTCAAAATTTTCACATATTGTGGGTATGCCATTGTGGTCTACGTGAATCCTTCAATATTCTGAATATATTCATGACGATACCTCACTTCTCAATCAAAAACCTATTATTCATCTTCCCTTGGTATGCGAAGTAATGTTTGGGTCTTATAATTATTACAGTCACCTCTTTTTATCCTACTCCTAAACTAGGAAAAATTATTCATCTCGACCAGTCCATTGGAATCTTTCCTACCCCGCAACATACCTTACAGACTAGTCATCAAGTCAGTCGATCACTGCCATAGCACAACATCTCAATATTCATTTATTCTGAGAACATGAGAGAGGTAACAGACGTCTTGATAAGGGGAAGAGAGTTGTGGGTTTAGAAAAGAAAGCGTGTGTGGGTATCTAATTCATGAAAGACTGTAAGAGTTTGGGGGGAAAAATGCTCCTTGTGGTAATGCATCACACACGGTGCTGAGATTGTCAGTGTAGAAGATAATGTGATAATGTAAGAGTTATTATAGATCCTATGTGGTGTGACAAACGAGGGCCGCTGAATGGGCAGATGGGAGAGTGACTGGTATGGTGTAAACCCGGGTCTGAAATAAGGGCGTGTCATGTTCCGATAACTATCAACATACAGTATTTGTGGATGAAGTTTGGCAAAGAATCAGGAAAGAACGTTAGTTGAGGCTAAGTTATAGGACATGAGAGGAATGAATGGTGTGTGGGGTAGCTGTCGTTTGCATCTGAAATGGTGTTGACTGGGTCGTGACGGGAAACTTGTCTAACGAAGGTGTTGTAAGTATATATACAAAAAAAAAAATAGTTGCAAATGACTGAGAACATCGAGAAATGATAATAGTGCCTGCGGAAACCAAGTGATGGACCAGTGCATTTAGTGCCGAGATGTCGTGGAAAAATGAGAGTAATTGGTCTACAAAACATTAACGATGGTAAAATGCGAAAAAATCCAATAATAAAAGAGGTCAGGGAAAGAGGGTATCAACAGACGTGCCAAAGATTTAATGGACAAAACAAGGAATGTTTACAGACATTTACAGACACCTATGTTCAATGTATGAAGCGAGTGAAGTGTAGAGATTTATGCTGATGAAAGATTTCTTTGTTCTGAATTATAGGTTTACGTTTTCACGCCCACTCATTCCAGTTAATGACCGGCGCTGAAACGATAACATATTTAATAACGCAGACCATGGTTGTTCTCCCTCACTGAGTTTCTTACGAAGTTGTATGACATTAGCAACTGTCATGTATAAACATGCAGTAATGTGTGTGTATGTATAAAATCCACGAAGGAAATGGAAGGAGGCCTCGCAGCACTCAGTATTCCGTTTCCTTTGTGGATTTTATCTTTATATATATTTATATATTCATCATTTCCATAAATATATATATATATATATATATATATATATATATATATATATATATATATATATGGGTGTGTGTGTGTGTTAGATAGATATATACAGTATATGATGTACCCAGTGGGAATACTGATGGCTAACCTTAGGGACAGTAGAACCACCGTGAAGAAACTACGCTGTCCAACGCCACAGAAACGCCCGATCCCAGGGGAAATGTGCAACGGCCGATACACGTTGAACAGCTCCTAACGTACGACTGGACCGTCACTGGCTGCCGACGGTGGTTGGCAGATTTTGTTGTTGCCACTCCCGCGGTCTGATGCCAGATACTAGACAAGGTTATGCTTGCGTAGGGCACGGCGCAGGTTATGGTTAGTCTGTGATCCGTAGTCCGCTAAATATATCCGTTTTACCCAGATTCGTAACTTGAGCACCATACGCCGAGTCTCTCCGCGAACAATATCGTAATTATTAAGAATCTTAACCCAAGTGGCATTGCGTTGTCCCGGGTGTGTGGCGAAAGAGGCGAGTCTGTTTGGGATTGGGAGGGGTGGGATGGTCTCCATTGCTCAGCGTTACCAGAAAAGATCAATAATTCCATCTTCTGCTGATTTGGATGTTGTGTATTACATTTCAAAAAGGAGGTTTTGCCATGGTAAGTTCAAGCAGAGAAACGATGAAAGATGACAATTCTCCTGATGTACTAATTTCAACGATCTTGTGGATTTTCCTTTGTTGGACACGTGATTTAGATTTACGCATGGGCGTAGTCGGGAAAGACGGACATTTGGCCCATGTCCACCCCCCAAAATGACTATGGATAGACTTAGAATGTTTTTGTGAAAACATTTTGAATGCGATGAGTTATATGAAGAATGTAAAACACAGTACAAATTTTAGTTCACGTTATATTCTTCGAGAGGTGTATTTTAGGTTAAGTCCTACCGTATAAAATCATTTCTCGGTCTCCTGTAAAGTAACTCGTTAGATATAACTGACATGAGTGAACTTCGGATTTCACATGACTCAGAAAAGGTTTAGGGGGCCTTACCTGTCGCTAGAATCAACGAGTTAGATAATTTGCTTGCTCGGGTACGATAACAGAAATATATGTCATGTGACCTCCAGATCATCATCCTGTGCGTACAATGTTTCCAGTAATCTGCTCTGGCGCGCTAACATGTATATATGGTTACTAATATGTCGAGATGTACAAATGATAATGTATAGCTTGACAACCTAGATAATAAAATGCAATTATTACATTTAACTCAGATAGAATGGTAATGAAACCTTTGACTCCTCTTCGTTAAAATGAAAGAGGGAGAGAGAGTCACATGAGTCAGCAAACAAGCAAAGCAGAGGACGTAGACGAGGAGTTACTGCCTATGTCCACTCAAAAGAACATATCAGACATTATTGAGGCTTCCCTATGTGAACAATGCCACGCCCAGTCAGGTCCGGAGGACGACAACGCAGGATGTGACAGATGTAATATATATATATATATATATATATATATATATATATATATATATATATATATATATATATATATGTACTGTATATTTCATGATGTTGCCTTGTAATGTGTAGGCTATATCATGATATTTTGATATATTTACTCTTTTATTTATCATGTGTTATGTGTAATGTTATATGTAATGACAGTTTGGATCCGATCCCAAAAGAATTAATGCTTTAGATGACTTAATAACGTAATTTAGAATTGAAAATACAATTTTAATAGTAACCATTGCTGATTAGTTCTGGAAATCCACTCGAGTTTTTCTTGTTCATGAAACACATCAGTCATAATTTTGTTTATCTTTTATTAGCGTCAGTCATAATTAGCCGACTGCTCCAAGTTTCGGTCGTGTCTTGATCAGTTACACCATGTTTCGTAAGATTGCATTCAAAACGTTTTGCTGGGATGACGTCACTTCCCTCACGGGAATGTCTCTTTTGGTATCTCGCACCCAAAATTCGGTAATGGCGTCATCTCCCTGCTTCTAGAGTTCTAAATCTTTTCTTTTGGTATTTCGCACCCAAAATGCTTTAATGACGTCATGTAATATGTTTCACGTGCTACTGGAATGCTGAAATCTGTTTCATTCTGATTTCCGAGGTCGATCATTTTGTTTCCCTCTCTCTCTCTCTCTCGCGTTCTTAAAAAGAGATCACTTTTAACATGGTGTATTTGTGGTCACGTATTAGCGCTAACTTTTGAGACCTGAGTTTAGTAAAATTATTTAATTTGTAACGGCGCCTGGTTAAAAAAAAGTGTTTAGCGAAATTAGCGCAGCTGCTTAAGGATTTTAAGTTCTACCGAATTTTACTTATTAATACCATGGTACAAGTTAGGAAATTTTGCGTAGTGAAATTATTATTGATAAATCTTATGTGCATTTTTGTATTTTTCCTATTTGCAATCTCTTCATATTTTCCACATTATTTTATGTGTTTGTGATGTAACATTTATTTACGTAGCATTTTAAATATTTCTTGGTAATTTAACATTGCATACTTGATTTAATGTTTCATTTATTAAGATTTTCTTTTCAAATCTTGAGTAATTCTTAATAGTTTAAGTTTTTCTTGATTAACTTAAATTCCTGATAAATTAAAGTTTTTGTGAATTAGTTTTATCTCATAACTTAATTCGAGAATTAATTAAGTTTTGTGTTGTTTTCAAGTAATAGTAAATGTTTCAAATTGTGAGTTCTATTTATAAATTTTGAATTTAAAAATAAATTTTTGTATTTAATATTTTTAGAAAAACAGTGTTTCATTTATTGACCACCAGTGAATAGACTGATAATTGATTGATTGAATTCTGTGTATTAGCTCCGCACCTGTTTTTACCTTTTCAACTGATTTTTTCTACACTTTTAGGGGTTCTGATACTGGCGGTGCATCTGTTTGTTGTCGGCCAAATGGAATGTCCCTTCGCCGTGTTTAGTACTGGCCGGGGGCGGCGGGTTACCCATACGCTAACAAGTTATTTCACTTGCCGGACGGGATATGACCCGTTCGAAACAGACGCACCCGTGCTTTGTCTTGTGAAGATCGCGTTTGGAAACCCCTTGTTGGATGGACTTCACGGGTTAATTACAGGTTAATTACACCCGAGCGCCAAAACTTAAAGGTAAATTCATAATTAGCAACCAAAAAACTGCAGAAAAAGTTAAGTTAGAAGGCAGTCGCCGCCGCGGAGCTACTGAATAGTTCTACCGATTGATTGTGTGTGCACAAGGCAAAGTGATAAACATGTTCTTTTAGTTTTGCTAAAGTGAGTTAAGACCAGGGAAACAGTTAAAGTTGTGCGATGGAGCGATGCCCTTTTACTCTAGAATATTTCCTGTTTAATTGTTGATACCTCCCACATATTCTGATAAACTTAGTTTGATTTTTCAAGTGATTAAGAAGTTCTTTAAGGGATCACTGTTACCTAGTACTCAGCCGTAATTCTTATTGTGATGAGAGTTCAGGTATCTGGCTGAAGTGAGGTAAATTTTTGAATGTTGAGATTAGTTGTGTAATAACCAGGTACTTGGTGCGCATCGTGACAAATACATAAAGAGAAAAGAGTGATAGTATTGCCCTAAACCAAAATCTAGGCAGATGTTGAGAATGTTAGAGAGGAGGACGCAAATGCAATGAAAAAGTAGACTGAAGAAAAATACAAAAGCGCACAGAACCTGGGAAATACCGTTGTGGGTAGTAGGTAAAAAAAGGGAAGATTTGAATGCAAGAGGTCAGTATTCAACCGGTGAAGTATTATTGAAGATTTAAAGGGTTTAAGTAAAAAAAAAATAGTGGCTGAAACTCAAAGCAGAACACTGGTAAGAGCTAAGAAAGTAGAAAAGGGCCCAGTTACCAAAAAAAAAACAAGCCCTGCAGAGTAGAATGTATCACATAGCTCGGGCGTAACCTTAGGCAACTCCAACCTAAGAGCAAGGTTGCGATTCGTTAAACCAGCTTAATAACAGAACACTGGAAATAATCCAAAGAGGAGCTAGAAAGTACGGGGCCGTTGAAGAAATGGAAAGAAACATGAGAAGTGATACAAGATGAATTAAACATTTGTGGTCCAGTATTTGCCAGCATACAAAACTGGCGTGACACCACTGAAAACGGCTTGAATGAAACATAGAAAACGCAATAGCAGATCCTCTGAGGAATGTATGAACAACCAAGGTGCGCACCATACTGGGGACTTATAGAAGAATCTGGCATATGGCCTGTGGCTGCAGAAGAGTATAAAAAAATGTTATGCTGTTCTGTAATATCATAAATCTGAGGAGAAAAGATTTGGTAAAATGAATAGGTGGCCAAAAGCAAAGTAACAACATGCAGTGAATACAATATAGGGATAGAGGGAATGAGAAAACACGACAATAAAGCATTCAATAACTGATTAAGGATGATGAGGTTGAAAAGACCTCGGAAAAGAAGAGGAAGGTTCATAATGAAGGCGTCGACGTTCAAGTCCAATGAGAATCTGTACGTTAATGAACCTGAAGCAAAGGGCGCTAGCACTCTGATGAAGGCCTAGCTCGATATGTTATGGACTTGAAGGCTGACTTCGGGGTAAAATAAAGGGGTCAAAAAAATGCAACCCCGAACCTTTATTTCCCTGTTACGAACTGAAGAAGATAAAGCATTGGCACATGACCTTTGAGACCCTAAAATCCCTAAGCACTACCTCTGTAACAGTAAAAGCAAAAAGGGGGTTACAATGAGTGAAGAGAAAGGGATCCGTTCCAAAGACTATTTCCAAGTGCTACTACTACTACTACTACTACTACTTTTTTTCAGGAATATTCTGTACAGAAATTTTTGAGATTTTAGCGTAATCTAAACTTTAAATGCAACTATTTAAATTCTCTTGTGAGTCTAGGGTATAAAAAAAACAGCCTATGACTACCGGAGGACATGCGTATATATATCATTATATCGGGAGATGTACAAATTTGCTCGAATGACAATTAAAATGTAACAAAGAAATGTTAAAATGAAGCAAGGCCACGAAAATGCAAGGTGATAAAAAACGCAAAAGTCCTTTTAAACGCTGCAACGATGGGGCCTCCAGATCTCAATCGAAAGAAAATAAAAATTAATCAATTTTATATTGCATGCTTTTTCTTAAATACATCGTACAAACCTGCAAGATGCAATGAAGCGTCGTAATAATGCATTACGATTGGAATCCGAAGAAGGATTAACAAGCAGAATGATCAGCTAAAAAAAAAAAATCCCGTCCCGCCTTGGCCAGATATTGTTAAGATGTCCAGTGGCAGCAAGTGTAAGTGATCAGGCTGTACGCAGTCATACTTAGTTTGGCGATTAGCTACAGACTGGAGGAGTGGCCCCAGTTAAAATGCAGTGGTCAATCCGCGTCCTAGGAATGGGTGTAGGAATCTGCTGACATTACAAACGTCAGCCAATACCAGATCTCGAGGAACAGAGCGGGACCAGTTCTTCATAAGAATCTGTATTGGGATCAGAGTTAAGTCACCAAGAACACAAATATTCTCGCGTTCATCATCTTCAATTATAGGATGATATTGTGCCTGTCTAAATATATGCCAACATTTTCATTTTTATTAGTAGGCAAATACGTACATTAACAAATAAAATGGATGCGTTTTCTAACCTACGAGACAACCCTCAAATCCTATCATTGTCATTTTCTATTTTAGTAGAGGGAGACGGAGACTTATGTCACTGTATTGTCGGCCTCTGTTCGTAGTTTCACATCGTCTTTGATTGCTGATATTGAAAATGCTAAACAATTTACTTTGAATATTTATACACTAGTTAATTCGCTGTTGCATAGCCCCTGTGTCATTGTCGTTGCCTATCGATAGCGTCTCATCGAGACTGCTGCGTTTGCACATGACACACACATTGTATTTCCCAATGAACGACATCTACTGTAGGACACAAGTATGAAACTAAATCGGGTCCTTAATAGTTCTAGGAACGAATGACATTTAAGCAATTAAAACAAAATTAAAATAAAACTGAATTTATGTTAGTGGGAAGGAAAAAATACATTAGAAAAAGCCTTGGTAACATTTGGTTAAATATATATATATATATATATATATATATATATATATATATATATATATATATATATATATATATATATATATATATATAATCAATAACGTTGTGAGGGTTACAGGACATCATTTAAGTAATAATAAGGTCTTTGTTAAAATATCTTGATGAATGATCTATCAAGAGAGATGTGTTTAATTAATTGAGTGGATTGTTGTATTTCAGTCTGTCACATGCTAATTTGCCTACAACGCAACGTCGGAAGCTACAAAATATATCAAATAGAGTGGCAACGCTAAAATAATGCGTAACAACTCAGGAGATTTCACGACTAGATGTCAAAAATACTTGAAGGACTTGCTGTGCATGATGCACCCAACGGATAAGACTAGCTACAGATGTTTTCAAGATGCACTTCAAAAGCTGGTTTTAGAACCATGAAATCTGCAGCCCCAATGTCGCGAATTTTCCCCCACGACTGGGAAGGTTCTAAGGTCTCAGTCGAAACCAATTTGTTGGGTCAGAGTTAGTGCAAACAGCAAAACATTTCATAAGCAAATACACCCTCTTTTTATTTGCACTTGGGAAGCTTAATCCACACTGACATCCTTTTGCAAACGAGCTAATCGTCGCACGTGTCTACCAAAAACGCACTGACGTAACTTTCCCGTAATGATCAAATCAAAGGAGAAAAATATCGGGATTGAGAACGTGTCTACCAACGAGGCACTGACGTACCTTTTTCCTAATGATCAAATCAAAGGAGAAAAATATCAGGATTGAGAACGTGTCTACCAACGAGGCACTGACGTACCTATTTCCTAACGACCAAATCAAAGGAGAAAAATATCAGGACTGAGAACGTGTCATATCTTCTCCTTTGATTTGATCATGACGGGAAAGGTGCGTCAGTGCCTCGTTGGTAGACACGGTGTCCACCAACGAGCCAGTAACGTACCTTTTTCCTAACGATCAAATCAATCAGGATTGAGAGTGGCAAGATGGCAGACCCCCGGGCATCACGTCACGTGACAAACGAGCATCATCGAGACGCAACTCGAGTTGAGATCATCCCCAATCGAACCCCATTGAGTGTAAACATCATGTTGCAAACAATGTCCCACTGACCAGTCGATGGGTGTACCGTCTGCGTTTCGGCTCCCCGCGGACACGAGAGACATGTCGCTTGCGAGGAAGAGGTCCCTGGACTGCGACTGGCGACAGATCATCTACATTAAGCTGAGAGAGAGGAATAAAAAGGAGTACGAGAACATCAACGACCTCATCCAGTTACGTACGTAGCGCCCGCCCGCCCCCCCCCCACCCAAGACTTTTCACTTTTTTGGGGGTCTCACGACCCCCAAATCCGGTCCTCTCTTGTTGTTGTTGGGCATTGCCTTTGTTTATTCTAGTGTTGTTTAGTCCGTTTGGGGAGGCAGAAGTCTCTCTCTCTCTCTTTATTTTCTCGTGTCGAAGTGTCATGTCGCCGAATGGACTCCTTCCTTCGCCGTCGTGTCTGTCAGAAGCTGTATTTCTGTTAACGTCTGTTATTTTCTTGTCTGTTCTGGACGACTGTCGACTTAAATGTCCTTCGGGAATGATGTGGTTGCATGTGACAACTGTGCCCCCCTCCCCCCCCCCCCAAGGGAAGGGGAGGCCACATTGCCGAATGTATTTCCTTCTAACTTTACCTTCAATTTCTGTCGCCAGTACTAAACACGGCGAAGGGACATTCCATTTGGCTGGCAAGCAAATGCGTCGCCAGTATCAGAAGCCCTAAAAGTGTAGAAATAACAGTTTCCAAGGTAAAAACAGGCGCGGAGCTAATACTTAGAATTACCTTTTTTTCCGCTGGGCCGTTATGGTAGCCTCAGCTACACCCATTTTCCTGCCACTTAGTTTTCCTCCAATTTAGAATTATGGGGTTGCTCTGCGTCGGATTTTACCTTGGAAATTGACTCGTCCTATATTTTGGTTGCTTATTGATAATTTGCCGTTATTTTTTGTCGGTCGACTGTAACCGACCTGTAGTTAACATCGGAACTGATACGTTTTTGTATGCTGGCGTCCTGGAATGCTCTCACACATGCACTGTGGTATGGGGGAGATTTTGGTAAAAAGTAGAGTTTTCTTCACTGGGGGTGGGAGGGGCGGCCTGCTAGGTTAGGTTAGGGTACGTTAGGTTAGTATAGTTCCTCTATAATAGGTTTTGTTAGCCGATCCCTTCTTGAACATGTGTGGGACCATTCCATACAACAGCATGGCAGTCCCAGCTTTCTTCCAACAATTTCCCCCCACCCAAAACCCCTCATTCCTAAATGGTCCCCAACCGTGTTGTGTAGATACGAGGTTAATAATAACTGGCCGACAATAACACCAACTCCTTCATCAACAACACTAAAAGTATAGGAAAAATCAATTCCCAAGGTCATAGTCCATGCAGTTACCCTGTAGTTTTACCTCTCCCATTCCTCTCCGACTAAGTGTAACTGTAGGGTTTTATTTGTTTCACCTTTAGATCCTTGTACTTTTTCTCATTTATTTTCTGGATATCTGTTGTGCTGTCCAGTCACAGCAATTCCTCCGTGTCACTGTCTGAAGTGCTGAATGGCTGAAAATGGGCTGGTGCGTAGCTTGATAGTCTGGATTGCAGGAATTATTCTTTCTTTCCCGCCTAACCTGGCCTAGGAGTCCGTAAATCCCGTAGTGTTATACTGGAATGCATTCTAGCCCCATTATCCTTAAACTAACTTGACCTAGCCTAGGGTACCAGTACCTACTTGACACATTAGACGTCATAAATCGTGAAGACATAATATTTTCATTCTGACATACCTTAATGTTTGGTGTCCTTGTTTTTACCTCGAAAAATGTATCATAGCCCAAGGAGAAATGCAGTACAAACCGTTGGTTTGCACAGCATTCCCCTATTCTTGCATTTATTTTGGGGTGTGTAGTGAGTTAATCAACCATTTTTGACAAAAATAAATGTCAGAGTTGTTAAAATCGCAGCACAAACTATCAGAAAAACCATTTCTTCCAAGGAGAATACAAACCTTAGCGATTATGTAGGAGTATTGTTGACTCGGCTTGATCCGGAAAGGGTGGTTGAAGTTTGTCCATTAGGTGATTAATTGGAGGGGAGGCAAATTAGTGGTGGGAATTGCCCATTCACCTGCTGTAAGCCAGCAATTTTTCATTAGCGTTTGTTCTGAGCTCTACTATCTGGATTTTTGGAAACCGTTTTGCGGTCCTTATGGGGATACGAACCATTGCCTTTTATATTGTATTATTATATGCCAGTGCAAGCTGGAAACCAGTTGAAACTTGGTATCAAGGTAATTAATCAGGTGGTTAACAGGTTGAGATGGAGGTAAGAAAGGGAGTGTCCCTGACTGTCTGCCTCGCTCACTTTTCTTTCGGCTGCGGTGGAATACTGAAGTGCTGTGCTCTTCTATTTGGTGGCCAATTGAAAGCGTGGAGTGGATGTATTTTGCTTATTGCCTTTTCCTGTTGATCATTGTGTTCTTTTTTGTATTGTTTTGCTTTTGTTGCTTTTTATTTGAATGGATAAAAAATATGAAATGTCGATGCAAGGGACTTGGCCACCCTTGTGGGTGGTTTTTGTTCTCCATGACAACGGATCTCCATACTGCTCGTACCTCTTTCAGCGATAAGTCCTGCTCTTAGGGCTTTTCCTTGCAAGAAATTTATTGATTGAGATTCACCCCGGTGGATTAGATTTTGGGAGAGGAGGAAGTAGGATAAAAGGGGGCTGTTCAGCATCCTCGGGGAAATAGTCCTCCGGCAAAACTTCCTATCTAGAGGCATCTTAGTCCATTTTCCATTACTCTTCCTTCTGAAAGTGCTACTCCTTTGAAGAGGGGTAGCACTAGTCGTAAAATTCCTGACCACAACTGCTCCCTGATTGGAATTTTAATGCTTCTGGTATCCAAAGAAAGACTTCTTTGGAGTACGCAAAGGAAGATACGACTTAACCTAAACATTCTGGGTAGTCCATTGTTTGCCTCTTGTTTGTACACAATATACAAACCATCGGTCTTTGCGTAAGTTATATGCTTCAGTGCATCTGGAAACGGCCATTTAACCTTTAAACAAGGTGGTTAGGTAGTTGACTACCGTCCAACTGGTGGGACTCCTGCCACCCAGACACTAAGCATTCACTTTGCTTTTGGCTGTCGCTCTATGAGGAGCTGTTCTTATACCCTCTGCCCTGGCTGCCATTTTGCTCTGTTTACTTGATTCCTGGTGGGATTGTTACTTGTTTGTTTCTTGGTTATATATATTTGTGCTTGTTTTTATGTTTTTGTGTTTGTGAATTGACATTTCTATATTCTGATTTTTTTCCTTCCAGATATTCGCCTCTTTGAACAAAGTGAATCTCTGCGGGCTGAAAATTTGCAGCTTACGTTGCAGAATGAAAAATTACGCCAAGAAAATGCACAGCTTCATGAACATGGTGATGGTGGGGTGGAAGGAGGTGGGATGACAGAAGGAGTTAGTTCAACAGTAGTACAGGTAAAAGCCATTCAGACTTATTCAAACCATTATGGAGTTTTCCAAGTTGCAGTCCTTATTTGTTCCTACACAATATACACACCATTGGTCCTGTACAATAGGAATTACTTTCAGTGCAGGTGATGGAGTACTTAGTTAACTACCAACCCCACCCAGTCAGTATACCGTACACCCACTTTGCTTTTTGCTTTTGGCTGTCGGTGAGGAAGGGCTTGGGCTCTTCTCCTCTCTGCCTGCCGTTCGACTTAGTTTACGTTTTATTGTATTGTTGATATTGCTGATATATGACTATAACATGTTATATAATTATGCAAATACAACTCGTTGTTTTACTTTTGAGTTTACGCACTCAGCATTCTGATATACGTGCAGTGGTTCATAGTGATATATGCAAACCCCAATGACTTTTACTAATTGATGTGTCAGACTGGTCTCAACGTTCAGATGTTATAGAGCTCGAGAGCATGGAAGTAAGGGTTTTCTCACTAGCAATACTTACCATATTGCCCTGTATGTTGCAGATTGCTCATTTTGATTCTTCTACAGGCATGAAGCAGCTGTTGCTCAGATTGCCATGGAACCTGTGGCTCGACTTGGAGAGAGAGAGAGAGAGTGAGTGTATTTGCACTCATT
Organism: Macrobrachium rosenbergii; assembly: GCF_040412425.1. NCBI lineage: Eukaryota > Metazoa > Arthropoda > Malacostraca > Decapoda > Palaemonidae > Macrobrachium > Macrobrachium rosenbergii. Next base: position 2,645,182 of record NC_089779.1, on the reverse strand, counting down.
CTTCCTTCACAGGGTAATGGTGTAAGGGGCCTGGGGGACAGCAATGGTCTTGTGTAGAAGTCAAAGAAGAGAAACGATTTCGTTGTCATTGCCCTCATTTTTCTTGGTGCTCTCCCACGTCTTCGGACTTGGGAACTGTGTCGCGGGTCTCTCCGAGACCCTGCAACAAGGGTGCACCAGGTGCATGAGTCTCCTCAGATACGACACGAAGAAGAGGTAACCCATGTCACCCATACTAGTTCCAGGAAGTCTGTTTCCCAGACTAGCATGTACCTCCGCCCATGATTCTCTGGGCATTCAGGTAGAGGCAGCAACCAACATTTTTCCTGTACATGATTCGGAGGCTCGAGTTTGCGAACCTCCAGAGAGAATTGTGTCACTACAGGTACTCAGGTTTTTTTGAAACCTCGAGTTACCTTTACCAAATCGTGGAGTTACCTCCACAGACTGGTAACATATCCTTCTGCTCGAGTTTCCTCGGACCCTTGACTAGAGGGAGCAACCGATGGTCGATTCACTCAAGACTTGGGAGCTCCAGGTGTGCGAGTCTCAAGTGGGACTCGTATCACCACAGGTTCTCGGGTTTTCTCGAAACCCCATGTTACCCATACCGGTATCGTGGAGTTACCTCCGTGTACTGTATAACCTTTCTTCTGCTCGGGTTTCTTCAAACACTCGGGTAGAAAAAGCAACTGATGATTGATCACTCCGTGATTCGGGAGCTTTAGGTGAGTGTCTCGAGCGGGACTCGCCTCACTTCTGGTACTCAGGTTTCTGAAGCTACCCTTTACCAGTACCATGGAATATCACTGAGGGCTGGTATAGAGCCTACCTCTGCTCAAGGTTCCTTGAATTCTCGGGTAATAGAAGCAGCTGATGCACAAAAGGCTCGTGATTCAGGAGTCTCAGGTGTGCAGTCTTCCAATATTGTGTTCACGCGATCGGCTCAGCTCAGCTCGACTTGCTCTCCCCGCCCAGACCCTAGCCGCGCTAGTGAGACTGGCTTGGCTCTGCCAAGTACAAGAAGTTATCGGTGTTCTGTGTGATTGTGCTGGACCCATGGGCTGTGATGGAGGATACTTTCCAGCACCCATGGGACAACTTAGATTCATACACCTTCCTTCTGTTCTAATTCGTTGGGTGATCAACAAAGTCATGATCACCCTGGATCTCAGGTTGAGTGGTCTCTGGATCTGCTAGCTCTGTTATCTGGTCCCAAGAGAGATTACCCCATGGCAAAGCCATCTATGCCAGCCGCACAGTAAGAGGTATCACCAATACAAGTGGAAGTGCTGGCACTTCATGCCTGGGGGCTGTCCAGTGTCTCGTGAGAGCAAGAGGGTTTTCTCAATGCACGGGGAAGATGCCTGGATACTCGTGAAAATCCTCAGTGGCTATGTGCCAGGAGAAATGGGCCCTCTTCTGTAGTTGGTGTCATTGACAGGTATCTTTCCGGTCAGAGCTTTTCTTCAGCAGGTAGCGGACTTTCTTGTCTTTCTTCGCTGAGAGAAGCTTTTCTTAGTTTCGGCCACTAATGGCAATAGAGCTGCTCTTGGCCAAGTCCTTCAGTTGAAGGGAGTAGGTCTCTTATCCTTGTGGGAGATCTCCATGCTTCTGAAAAGCTCCAAACAGTCTTGCCCCACTCCCCCAGAACTCAGCTTCCCCTTCCCCCCCAAATGGGACACAACTCTCGTTTTGAGGAACCTGACTCGTATGCTATACGAGCTGTTGAGATAGTCATCATACTGGGATCTGACCTTCAACACTTTTTCTTGCTTGCCCTGGCTTCAGCGAAGAGAGTAGGCGAGCTTCATGGCCTTTCCTTCGGTGTTAAGCACTCAGCGGAATGGGGATCTGTTACGCTTGAGTTTGTCTCAGAATTCATAGCGAAGACTCAGAATCCATCAGTCCCCAGCACGAGATTCGAGTCCCTTTCGATCCCCTCCACAGAGGATTTTGTAGGTAATAACCAGGACAAGATGCTACTTTGTCCAGTTTGGGTGCTGCAGTACTACCTTAAGAGAATTTGGAAGCTAAGCTTAAGTGTCAGTAGAAAGAGGTGTTCAAGAACACAATCTCTTCCTGGCTTTGTTAGACAGTCGAGCAGATGTACTCTTCATCTGACAGGTAGACGGAAGTTTGGTCTGGGCTAGGCCTCAAAGTTAAGGGCATTGCCCAGTCCCTTACGTTACGGAAGAACCTGTCGGTTCAACAGGTTACGAGCGGGTGGTCCCCACCAGACCACATTTGCTTTGTACTACCTCTGGGATGTTGCCCACAAGTCCTTGGAGACGGTTTCCTTCATCCAAGCCTTCTTCAAGGTAATGATGCGAACTCATTACTTTAAGCCCAGAAGTCTAACAGTTGCAACATCCCATATGCTCAGCAAGCTAGAGGTGCAGGATTCCTTCCTCAGCTCTTCCAGACCAGGATGGTATTCCTGGGTGGGTAAAACCAACCACTCAGTTCAGAGATTTGCCCAGGCTCCCTTTACCAATGGGTAAGTCTTTTATGTAAAGAACAAGGTTTGTATTTATATAGGCACAAATAGCATATTTTTACAGTAATGTGCACTTTTTCTAACGTACAAGCCTGAAGTTCTTTACATTCACATCCCACCTCAGCTATCCTTCATTCTGGTACTTGGGTGATGACTAGTTCTTGTGTTATATCTTTCATGTGCAAATCCAGGTGGTCTTGGGATTTACCATTTTTCATCCTCCCGAGGGCTCTTTGAACCCCGTTTTGCTTTCACTGTTCGTCCCTGTATTATGCTAATGCTTTCCAGTATATGTCCATTTTCTTTTAGAATAGACCCCCACCATGGATCCATGAAACCAGGGATAATCGTGAATACCTTATGTAGTAGAGTGGACAGGGCACTTTTCTACTCGTTTTACCTTGGGGATATCAACAGCAAATCCTTGGACACCTATTCTTTAGCACTTGTGATGGTTGCTCAAAATATGTAACTTTCCAGGTTCCACTGGACAGAAAGCATTTTGCATAAGGTACAAGGGCTGAAGTAAGGCCGGGGATGAAAAGGCAGTCACTTGGGCTCATCATCTTCCTCTTCTTTCTCTCTTTAGATGTAACAGTTAGGCTGAGTATGCACTGAAAAATATCTAGGTGCAGGTAGGTTACACACTAAAAGTATCCTATCTAAGGTTCCACCCTGAAGATGCAATATCCTCAACCCTGCTTCCTGTACAAAAGATAGTCTGTATTCTCATGCAAACTAATAGCAGAGTTTTAAAATATGTAATTTGCATTTTTTCTAGGTATAAAAACCTATTCTTTTACTATAGTGTAACACTAAATAAAAGACTTCAGGCTTTTATACTTTGAGAAATGCAAATTATCTTATAATTTTGGGGTTATAAAGAGTAACTTGGTGATCAGTCATCAATTTTTTTTTTTTATTGTACACTCTCAGCAGGTACAGGCAGTCCCCGGTTATCACAGGGGAGAGGGGGGGTTTCCGCTCTGAGGGTGTGATGATAACCAAAAATCGCCGCTAACTGAAAATTGGCAATTTCCGGCACTTTTTTGGCGATTTTCGGGGCTTATCAGCGCCGAAAAGCACCAATTTTTTGGTTATCTGCGCCTCTGTTGGGTATGTGTCAGCGCTGATAAGTGGAAATCGGCGGTTTTCGGTGCCGAAAATTGCCAATTTTCATCGCTAAACAAGCCCCATAAAACCAGATCACTGTTAACCAAGCCCACTGTTAACCGGGGACTGCCTGTAATCACATTTGTCCTTCACTGACAGCCTCATCAATTTGGTATTGTCTGCCTTCTCTATTGCAAGTACAGTTAGCATATGTAAAATTTGGGGGGAATATATCATCTAGGAACCCAGTATACTGTATAATCTTTCAGAAAACAGAGCTTTTCCAATTAAACGAAAACATTTGAGCATTTGCCTGTAAGTAAAAAACAATTGTCCTCTATTAATGTCTCACAGAATGTTGAACTTCATCACAGTTTTGATTTTGTTCCAGGCTTTAGAACAGAAAGTTTATAAGCTTCAAGAGGAGCTAACAGATCTTCATAGAAGGAAGGGTGAAAATGCCCAGCAACTGGTTGAGTTAAACCAGTGCCTTCAGGAACGTGATAAAACCCTCGCAGTTAAGGAAAATAAGTAAGTTTTTATTCAAACTCGTCATCTTAACAGCTGTAGATATTCTGTTGGTTACGAAGGTTCAGTAAAAATTTATTCAACTTTTCTTATATTACTGTACTCATGTAGGAGAGAGGTGGACATAAGTTGTTAATGTTTGCACTATTGTTCTTATTCTTTGTGAAATATCTAGTATTGTTTTTGTTCATTGTGAAATAGATATTTTTTTATTTATTATGAAATAGCTAATAGATATCATTTGTATCAGTGATTTTCATAGTTTAATATTCAAGATATTTAACTTTTGGCTGTTTATTGGCTCTACGGACAATTTTATGTCTGTCAGTTGTTTTTATGTAGTTTTGCAAGAAATTTATTGTATGGAGAATTGTTACTTCTTATATATCAGCTTTAGTGCACAATATATTTTTTGCGTTAATGACTTATAAATGGGTTAGTCTTACCCGCTGGGATAACCAGCGATCTGAACCATTTTGGATTGCTGTACTTGTCCTGCCTGCAGAGGAACACCCTAGGTCATAAAATAGCTTATTATAAAACCATGGTTTTTGTGTCTCAGGCAGAAACTTTTTGCTCCAACATTTAGTATCATTTAAAACTGACTTTTCCAGACTGGCTGAATATGAGTCAGAGCTGTTGTTATTGAGAGAAGAGCTGGCTGCCAAAGAAGCTACTCTCAATGACGTCCAGGCTGTCAACCAAGTTTTACGTGATGAATACCAGACGCTGAATTTAGCTTTCACTGCCTTAGAAGATAAATATAGAAAAGCTCAGGTAAGAACATTTGTTTCAGTAAAACTAACCAAACATTAGCGTAGCTCTCTACCCTCTAACTTGCACGTAGCTTGGGTGAGTTTCTGTTTTTTGTGGAAGGCTCTCTTCTCAGAACTGTGCCAATGGGAGGAATTTCATACGTATTAAAGAGTCCACATTAGTTGGACAAAAGCTCTGAGTTTTTTCTATATGTATATATTTTTAATACTCTAGAGCTTTGTAATATGTATTTCATTGTGTATCTTACCTTACATTTAAGAAGTACAACATAGTAATTTTATATTTCATGTAATTTATAATCTGTTGTTGAATTATTTTTGTTAGTCATAGTGTCATCGTCTGAGAGTTCAGTTACGATTTGTGGAGCAAAAGATCGCTCGAACAGAGGGTTATAAAGGCCAGACTTGTAGTTTAGAAAATTGATGTAAGATGTGTTAAGGTTGGAATTAGGAGAAAAGAAATTTTTTAGTTAAGAAAAAGAAGAAATTTGTCAAGTTGGGGAAAAAACAGTTTTAGAGAAAGTAAGAATACTACAGTGCTAGTCTAGAGGAGGGTAGATTAATTAAGGATTGTACTAGTTAGTCCTCCATCCTCACGCCCTGATTCTGTTTCTGCTCCTATCAATCAAGCTTATCCCTCTGACTCCCCCGCTACTTTAACTTGAGATGTAGATGTTCTTAAGAGGACAGTGTCAGAAATGGCTTATTTGATAAAGGAAATTTTGAATAAATCTAATGACTGTTCTATATTCCCCTTGGAGATTGAAGGTGATCCGGCAGATTGTGGTGTAGACTTACAAGAGGAGGAGTCAGACAGTGTTACATTGTACCTTCTTTTATTTCCACTGAGTTACCGGAGAGGAAGAGGGTTAGATTAAAGGATCACCAAAAAACAAGTTGGTTCAAATTCAAGTCTCATTATATTTTGAATTCACCCTTGGACTCAAACAAAGTGAACCCAAACATGACTGAAAACTGATAAACCAGAGGTGTTTGTTCCCAGGTCTAGGTATGGTTTACATGTTAGAGAGAAGAATAAGCATAAATCACTTGCTAATTTGTGGCTTCCTAGTGGTAGAGATAAGTCGGTCATTTTTGATGATTGTTTGACGTAATTCACATCTGAAGTTCCTTAAACATATTTGAACTGTTGTTAGTGCAGGTGAAAATGAACACGCTTAACCCAATGTTTTATCAGTTGAGGAGGTATGTATTCCTGTTCAGCTTTTCCTGTACAGGCAAAAAAGAAGGGCGTTAGTGTTTCTCACAAAGCTGGTTTAAGAATGCGGCTGTTTTTATCTCTCCCTCTACGAAGTCATAGAGCTGCTGCTTATGATACTGGATCAATGCTAGAACTTAATCTTTCATTGGTTCACAATGAGCATTTCTGCACTGTAGTGGATCTGATGAAAAAGTAGCTCCTTTTTGGCCGCAGAAGGAGTGGCTCCCGGAGCTGATCTGACACCTTGTAGACTTCCCAAGACTCCTGCCTTTGATTCCAAGTCTGCTCAGACAACCCCACTTCAGGAAGTTCCATCAGGGCATATCCACTCTGGCCCTGATAGGATTTCGACTATCATCAGACTTATCCGAGCGAAGGGATTTTCTAGAGCTGTGGCAGAAGCTGTCGCTAGATGTAGATGTAAGTCTACTGACTGTCTAAGCTAAGTGGGCGGTCTTTTAGACTCTGGTGTAAAAGATGCAACAACTCGTCTTCTAAGACCACTTTAGCTCAAGTAGCAGACTTCCTGCTGTACTTGAGATCTTCCAGAGGCCTCTCCTCTCCAACTATAAAAGGGTATAGATCTATGCTTAGCTCCGTATTTAGGCATAGGGGTATAGACACATCAACGAACCAGGACCTCTCCGACCTGATTAAGTTGTTCGACACGACCAAGAGTCAGAGAGAAGAGACTTGTCTGTGGAACCTGGACATAGCCCTCAAATGGCTTACGAGTCCCTGTTTTGAGCCTATGTGCTCTTCCTCGCTGAGGGACCTTACAAAAAAGACTTTGTTTTTGGTGGCCCTAGCTACAGCTAAAAGGGTTAGTGAAATCCACGTGATGGCTAAAAGGATCGGGTTTTCCCAAGAGGATGCAGTGTGTTCCCTCCTTTTGAGTTTTCTTGCAAAGAATGAGAATCTGACACAACCCTGGCCTCGTTCTTTTTACAAATTGAGGTGTTGGTTGAGTTGTTTCTCTCTTACCCCAAAAGTGGGTGGGGTTAGCCACCTACATAAACAAAAGAGTAGCGCTATCGCAAATTTCCATAATTTAAGCCACTGTCGAGTAGAAACTCTTAGCTAAGTAATTACTGGGTAAGTACAGTATATATAAAACTTTATTTTATCATAAAAATGTAATTTTTTAAACTATTTTTCTATTTAGGTAACTATCTCCCTCACGTGATCCATGGAAATAAAGTTATTCATGTATTGCATCACATTGTTACCAAATTGAAATATATGTGAGCTAGCTGCGAAGGAATAACATCTTTGAAATACATTTTTATTGTAATAAGATAAGCTTCTTGGATTGCCCATAACTGAAGCCTTTTCAAGGTGGCAGGAAGGAGACAGTTGAGGTCCTTTTTTAAGCTGTTTTTATGTCGTAAATAAATAGGTTAGTTTTAAGTAAGTAATACTATAACTTTCCTCCTCCTTGGAAGTTGTATTGATATTTGAGTTTACTTTATCAGTACTTGTTTTGAAATATGAATATTAGCAGTATAGGTAAGTATTTAAGTATTTGAGGTTCATCAACAAGTAAGGCAAAGTGTAATTGACTAGAATTTTTATATATTGTTCTGCTGTGTAGTTACTGTTACACAACTAATTAGATTGCAAGAATAAGTGTAACTTGAAGGTTGAATATACATTTGAAATGTAATTGGGTATGTGTGTAAATTTGAATTGACAAGTTTTTATCAAGTTTGAACTTTGCCTGGAAAGTTTTCAGAAATAAAAAAGTGTCTGGGTGAGAGAGTTTTGACAGCAATGTCAGTAGGTCTCCCCTTTTCCTTTGGTGCCATTGGGATCCTTCTTTGTTTAGTCTCTCAGTCATTGAAGAGACTTAGTGATATGAATATCTCCTGTGCCTTGTCAGACCTAATAAGAGTTTAGCCCAGCCCTAAGTGTTGTTAGTCTCATGTCAAATGTATCTTTGTCATCTTTGCCACTTTTTCCACTTCTCGATTCCTTACTTATCAGTCATTAAATCATTCATCTGCTGACCAAGTAAAAGAGACATGCTCCTCCTCCTACCTTTGTGAAATATGATCAGTAGTACATCCGAGGGATTGCTCTACCTCTTACCTGATGACACCATCCCAATTATACTGCTTCTATCTACTTCAGTAACCTTCCCATGAGAGTAGATATTCAGCATCCAAAGGCAGTGGTCTGGATGTATATAAAAGTGTAAAAATGTTTTTGTGGATGGAAGAATGTAGATATTTTAGTTATTATTTTAGTTATTTTATCAAGAAAATTAATTTGATCTTTCATGTTGTAGGATGACAACAGAGACTTGATTGAGAGATGGATGGCTCAGAAAGCTCGTGATGCTGAGAAGCTTAACCTCGAAAATGATAATGCCTTGAAGTGAGTACTGTATACTGTTGCAAAGTATTTTAATTTTCCATATATGCCTGCACAGTACAATTAATGTAAGATGTAATGTCATAATTCACTGTATTTTACGGCTTCAAAGATGCTTTGGGTTCGAAGGATGCACCCCACTTTTGACTTGCAAAATTTTGGGAAATTATGTAAATGTGAAATTATGTAAATGTAAAAATAAGCTTGCACAACTTTCACATACTTTTCCAAGACATTTTGCTGGTGGCCTAGCGACATGTAGAGCCTGTTAACCACTAACAGACCTCAATTTTCTTTTACAGTACATATATGTGATGAGTTTTCATCCAAAGTTTACACATAACATACAGATAGGTACCCACAGTATGATTGCACTTACAGTAAAATATTCCGGTTCCATAAATCAGTGTTCATCCATACTTTGGTTTTTATCTTCACTGGAGTATGCATTTTATAACCAGACGTAATAATAATATGTGGGTTTAGAATAAAAACAATATTTCGAGTTGGTGACATTGCCCTGGCTTTGTTTTGGTTATTGTGCCATGGGTATTTTCTTGTCTCAGTGAGTTGAAGTGCAGTGACTTTGGCTGATTCATTATATTGATTATTGTTGTTTTTCGTTTAATTTATTTTAAAAATACTTTTTATATAAATAACTTACCAAGTAATGACATAGCTATTGGTTCCCTAACCTACGGCAGCTTAGAAATTCAAAATTTGCGCGGTGGCGCTGTTATCGTTAGTGTGTAGGTGACAACGTCCCGCCACCATCCGGGACTCAAGGAAACAAACTAGCGGATAGCTCAATTTGTTTTCTGCCGGCTTCCGGTTAAAGTCGGAAGTTTTCACGCAGCTGCTTCTCTGCCTTTCGACTTTACTTTGCATGAATTTGGTGAAGTACTCAGAATTTGTTGCTTTGTGTCTTGCTGCCATTGTTGAATTGTCGTTCAGGATTCTGCTGGTAAGTGAATTCATGGCAGTAGGCAGTACAAGGTTGTCAGTCATCATTGCCACCACCATCACTATTAATGCTAAGTGGCAGTATTCCGGTCCACACAGGAAGGTGTGATAATCCGATTGTTTACTCTTGGAAAGCTACAAAGGAGAGTAAGGAAAAATGAATCTGAACGTGGTAGTTATGTGTATAAACTTACATGAATATAAATGTAGCTGAGCACTTTTCAAAGATAGAAATTTATGGATGAGATGTGTCTGAGAGGCAGAGTTTATCATGTATGGTAGGCAGACTGAGAAACTTGAGCATGCATTAAATTTAGCCTGCTCTAAGAATAATTACAATCTAGACCCATCGCTTTCACCTGGTTGATTGTGTAAATTTCCTTTGTGCATTGGAAGTTGTCTACCATTGTCATTTAATCATTTTGGACAGACAGTCCCCGGTTATCGGCGATCCGGTTTTACGGCGCTTGTCTAGTGACGACGATAACAGGATTTTCGACACCGATTCCCAGTTATCAGCGCCAATCTCCGGTTATCACTGCTGATCCTCAGTTATTGGCGGCGCTGATCCCCAGTTATCGGCACCGGTAACTGGTTACCGGCGCTGATAACCAAGGATCAGCGCTATTATCGCCGATTTTCGGTTGTCTGCAATTTTTGGTTATTGTCACGCTGTCGGGAACGGAACCCCACCAACAACCGGGGACTGCCTGTACTTTGTTTTATGAATTATTATTGAGATGTTTTGCAATGCTGGTTATGTTTTCATCGTCATAGTTATAGTATTTTCTCAGGAAAGCCTGTATAATTAAGAAACTTACAGTACCAAAATAGTCAATAAGGTAATCATTCAAAAAATACAATTTTGATCATTAAGTTTTTAACTTTTAAATTTATTCTAAACAATGTCATTTTATTGTAGAAAACGACAGATGATGCTTGAGGAGCAACTGAAAGAAGCTGCTAGAGAACCCAAGCATGTCAGCACTGATGACAAATTTGCTTGCAGTCCCCCGATATGCCTTACTGCCGTCTTGCCTGCTAAAGCGTATCTGTCATTTGTGAGTAATTTCTTTTTATGTGAATTTTTTCTAAGAAATTCATTTAATTTTAGTATGGAGTAATAGTACACTTCTTGTTTGATTGCACAAAGGTGTAGCATGTGCAACTTAAACTCATGATGCTTATAATTCAGAGTTTCCAGAGATGAGAAATTCGTGTGGAAATTAGATGGCTGGTTTTTCTGAAAGGTCCACCAAAAAATAGGTTAATGTTCATTTTTACTCATGACTAGAAAAACAAAAATAAGCTCGGGAAACTGGGAGAAATTTTACAGTAGAAGACTGATTTTTCCTTGTCCATGGGATTGAACCCATGCCGAATGGTAAAAGATTCTTAATAATTAGATTACTTTTGCTCACAGGTCATAACATGTTGCTCACTAATTGTACAGGTATTAAGTATTTATTGGTAAATATAACTACCACCATCAGTGCTGATATGATCAAAGTAAATTCTTATGGAAATAAAATGTTCAGGTGTATACATTAACCCCCGTATTCGCGGGGGTTGCATACCGCACCCCCCCTCGAATAGCTAAAGTCTGCGAATACTTAAAACCCCTCTAAAAACACTTAGAACTGCCTATTTTGATAGTTCAAACACAAAAAAAATCTCGAAAAATGCTTATACCTGAGTATTTTAATAGGTTAATCACAAAAAATGCATTTAGTCATGAAAATGATGTGAAAATGTAGTAATTAGTGAATATTTCTTAGTGAAAAATACCGTGAATGGGCGAATTTTCCCCGAATAATGTGTATATACATTCCACAGAGAAATCTGCGAAGAGGTGAGTCCACAAATCGTGAGACTGCGAATACAGGGGTTTAATGTAATCAGACAACCAACCACCTCTATGAATGTTCCCTTAAAGAATATTTTATGTCTAGTGTATCCAGTTTACGTACCTCCCAGTTTCCAATTTGTGTACGTTGGTCAACTATAAACAGTTAATATCAATAAAGATCATTACCATTACTTTTAACTCTTTGAATGCAAGCCTAAGAGACAGTGGTGTTTGTTGTAATCAGTAGCAACTGGTGATATGCATAAAAATATTTTTTTGGGATGAATCTTACCTACTACTATTATAGATAGCTTATCCCTTTGGTGATAGATGAGTCATCATTCAAGCGAAAGAAGAGTGCGTGGTTGACCCAGAAGACTGTGTAGTTCACGTGTTCAGTACCAGGTGTGTTTTGAGTGTTTTAGCTCTTGTCAGAACTCTCCTTGCCTCCATTGTGCATAGGTGCTTGATGGTACTTCATGGTTTTGGCTGTTTACTGCTTTTACGGTACTGTACACTTATTTTTCCTAGGATGTCTTCCACTGGAAGCAAGGCCAAAAACATAAGGTTCTGTAGGAGTGATTACTGTGTTGGCAGAATGTTGAATTTTTAGCTTAATAGACACACTATTTGTGCCAGCTGCAGGAGTATAGAGTATGATCTAGAAAATATATGTGAGGAATGTAGGGATTGGTCGAAGGATTTTATGCTTAAGTTCGTTGAATATAGGAAGAGCAGGGAAGCAGGTAGATTGCGAAAGCAAATACTGAGGCCTGGCCATAAACATGTCATTTCCCCCCCCTTCTCCGGGTTCCTCGTCTGTTGTTATCCCTACTCTTTCTTTGGCTTTTTCCTTTGCTAATGCTGTAGCTAGTACTGACACATCCTCTATAGCTCTGCCATCCACTCCTTTTATGGTTCAGAGAAAGGGTAATTAGAAGTTAGAACAGGATGTAAACTTTATTTTAGAGTCAGTAAACAGTTTGACTGAATTTATGTTAGGGAACCATGCCAGGTCCTCCCACAGTGTGCGACCATTTTCCCATTCCCCCGTAAGAAGTCAGGTGTTGGTGCCCTCGCTTGTCTGTAGCCTGAGCCTAGGACTGCCCTGCAACAGTTGGAAGAGTCTGCTGCCAGTGAACCAAGTCCATTCTTGGGGCAATGTGGTTCTATACCCCCCTCCACCTGCCACGTTTTTCGTTGTCTGAGTCTCATTTAATGTATTTGCTGAAAGATCATTTTGATAAACGTAAATCTTTGCACTGTATTTAGACTTCTCCATCACCGGATTCTAGTAATGTGGATGTAAAATACGTCGACTACAAAAAGTTTTTTAAATATTCGCGGAAAAATACTTATAGGCCTCGTTTGCAAAAAATTTTAAATCGCACCTTGAGGGATGCTGGGAGTTCACGGATCACGCTGTTGTTTTGTTTACAAGCGTGACCCAGCTGCGCATGTGCGAATTTCTTTCTTATCCCATAAGAAAGCATCAGCTAACTGCTGAAAATCTCAGAAATTCTTTAGTCACTTTGTCGTAATTTTTGCACCGTTTTCTATTAGCCTTTACATAAAGTTTTATATATGGAAATGTGCGCAATTTCATGTAGAATACAACAAAAAATAACTCATGGTTGTAGCTTTTACCAGTTTTGAAATATTTTCATATAAATCACGATAAGTGCCAAAATTTAAACCTACGGTCAACTTTGACTCGACCGAAATGGTAAAAAATGCAATTGTAAGCTAAAACTCTTATATTCAAGTAACATTCTAGTAACATTCAATCATTTACCTTCATTTTGCAACAAACGGGAAGTCTCTAGCACAATATTTCGATTTATGGTGAATTTTTGAAAAAACTTTTCCCTTATCTCTGAGCGTGCTAACTCGGCTGAAAATCTCAGAATTTCTTTAGTCACCATGTCGTAATTTTTGCTCCATTTTCTATTAGGCATTACATAAAGTGTTATACATGAAAATGTGCGTAATTTCATGTAGAATACAACAGAAAATAACTCATGGTTGTAGCTTTTATCAGTTTTGAAATATTTTCATATAAATCATGATAAATAGAAAAAATTCGACCTTCGGTCAACTTTAACTCGACCGAAATGGTCGAAAACTGCAATTGTAAGCTAAAACACTTACAGTCTAGTAATATTCAGTCATTTACCTTCATTTTGCAACAAGCGGGAAGTCTGTAGCACAATATTTCGATTTACGGTGAATTTTAAAAAAAAAACTTTTTTACATCCGCATGTTAGGGATTCATGCACCATTTTGTGATAATATTTTCTCTGTGTTGCTTTGATCGTTTTACAATTTGTTATATACCAAAATCATTGCAATTTAGTGTACAATACAAAAAAAAAAATAACTCATTAGCTTTAACCGTTTTGCTCACAGTGTGATTTGTATACAATTATATATGAAATTTTTTTCTGTGCTGTCATATATTCCAATATTTATATATGATAATGATATTTTTTTTTCATTTCTGATGGTTGCATACTAAACTTCAGGCAATGACAAAAAAAGGAGCCAAAAATGAACTCTTAATCTTAAAAACTAAGCGTGCTGTGATTTTTTTAGAAAACTTTTTTCCGCTTCGGCGCTAACTCCCGAACCCCGCCGGCATACGGCAGACACTTTTGTAAATAGAGGCTTGGCGTTTAAGGGTTAAGGTCAAAGGAAGAAGTGCTTTGGGATGGCAGTTAGGGCCCCCCCCCTCTCACCCTCCAACTATCAGAAAATGGCCTTATCAACTTTCGATAGTTGATTCCAGCTTGTGTACTCGTGAATTCTCTTACATACAAGGCTCTAGTGATATACGTAGGAAAATTCAAATGAAAAAATTGTCATTACCTTGTCTCAGGATCTTAAGTTTGTTATTACTTACTATTTGAGTGCTTAACATTGATATTTATGGTAAATATCCGTATACTGCCTCTCCATCAATTTTGACAAACGTGTACAAAATGCCTGAACTCTTAAATAACACCCACAATCTTGAGTTTCCACACCACTAATCCTTAGCTCTTCTTTTCTTAGATTCAAAAGCTGTGCGTGCTATGAAAGCATTTCCATTCCAGCTTGGGAACCCAGTCCTGCTTCAATATTCCTAATATCAAGGGTTGTCCCCCAAGGATCTCATTCCCTTAATTACAGGGGTCAGTGAAAGACCAGTTGTAATCTATTCAAGCCATTGTTGAATTTCTTCATGCCCATTGGAGAGGTGCAGTATCATTGTCAGGAACAGAAATATCAAACCATTGATGCCTCATGCAGGTGAATTAAGGTTAAATCTCACCTCTGATGACAGAAGTCACCCCCCACGGAATGATCCTGGAACAATGCTTTCAAAACTCATGCACAAGCATCCCCAGGGGTTTGTCTTGCCTTTTACTCATTTTGTTTTTCTATGTATACTTATAAAAAGTAAAATACTTATCAGAAGTAAAAATATTCTTTTCAGGAAAATTTGCCACTAATAATCTTGGGACAAATACAGTATATTTCCTATTACCTGCTTTTGTTTAAAATTAAGTCAAATTTATCTATGTTATTTGATTATTCTCTGAACATATACCTCTATCTTGTTGAACAGGAAAGGTGTTTTTATCCTGTCTCTAAGAATAAAAAGTAAGGTACAGGTAGAGAGTGTGATGAGGTAAACTTTGGAGGCAGTTTGTGTTTTTTAAGATGCTATGAACTACTTATTCAGTTTGAGCAATACAGTACCTCGGGTGTTTTATGGCAAATTGTAAACCATAAAGATTTTATATCCTTGTCTGAATTGGAGTTTCTGTGGGACAGATCAGGCAATTCTGTTGTGGTTGGGTTTTTGCCACAGTTACTGATTCACATTTAAAATTCATGATGTTTAGGCATTAATTAATATATATTGAGTGTCATTGTAAGTAAAGTACTTCCCAAAACAGCATTGATGAATTGTGTATGGAATTTTGAGCAATCATCCACCAAATCAATGTGTTAAAGTACTATTTATTGCTTGGTGATCAGTCATATTCCATCATAGGATATTTGATTCAGATTCTATGATACATTGTTTGAATATTAGAATTTGTATAATAATGCAGTGTCCTTCTATTTGTTCAGGATGCTCATGATGGTGAGGTGAATTGCATTTCCTTCAGTCCCCAAGGAAAAATTGTAGCAACAGGAGGCGCTGATAGGAAACTCAAACTCTGGGACATTAGCAGAGGTTAGTAGATACTCACTGCTGATATTCACCTTTGATTTGTGTACTGACATTGAAAGCGAAAGTACTATTCTAAGTCTGTACAAACCTTTTTATAGGTTCATTAGCATTATCATATGAATCTGTTTGCACTTACCTTTAATAACGTGACCAAGAAGACGACTTAAATAGATGGCGAAGAAAATGATTTTGTTGTATGAAGAGAGAAATGAAAACAAAAGAAAACAGCAAAACCTGTTTTTGGAAGGTGCTGTTGCTCCTCAAACGAATTACTCTTCAGGTTCCCACAAGGCTCCATAAGACAGACCAACCAACATCAAAGAATTCTCTCATAGTTGATCTTGGTCCGAATAGTGCCTTTGATTAGACAGTGATAAGAGTATAAAATGACCAAAAGTAAGAGGGCTCTCCCTTGCCTGCAGCATCTGCCCGGTTTTCTTATTCTCCCTTCTCACAGTTGTGGCAACATCAGGCAGGTCAGCCAAGATCCCGACTACTCAATCACGTCTGTGAAAGAAAAACACTTGTCACAAATTTCTATGCCTTTTCGTCAGGGAAAGCAGGTGGGTTTGAGGACTCGCATCAGTTACCAAAAAAAGGTTTTTCCTTTGTCAAAACCTCCTTTTTAGAGCATAGCTGCTTTTTATCCTCAAAGGAGCATACAAAAGAAATTGATAGGTGACTAAATGGCCTAACCCCTGAGTAAAGGATAATTAGAGAAAAAATGAAAAAAATCAGAGCACAAATAAGGGAGATATTCTATAACACTTTTCCAGTGGGAAGCAAGTGCCCATGCTTAACCATTCACATCCATGACAAGACTGAACAAGAGCAACACATTGTGGGCCACCGCACAAGATGTAAGCTTGGTCAATAGCCAATGTGCATAACCTTGTTTCACCCCTGTATGTGCAGAAACAAAAACCTGTGCTTAGCGTAAAAAAAAAGGATTTTATTTTCATTCATTATTTTTTTTTTATGGATGTTTACATCATCAGTAAGCAAAAGACTTAAGTTTTGATGATGTCTACATCTGTCATTAGTAACCGAAAGGGTTAAAACAGGTGGCCATCCACTTGTTACCTGGCAGTTCTCTCAATGGCCTTTCCAACCTGTCAAGGATGTATCCGTGTGTATTACCAGTTGACCTGTTTTGCAGAGTTCCTGGAAGGGAATTCTGCAAAAACAGGTCAGCTTTCAATGGCCACTAATGAAATATCTTCTCAGTTACCCAACTTTATGGGTGGAGATAATTACAAAGAATTTTCCAGGCAGGCAAGAGTCAGATTCTGTTCATGTCCTTGAGCTTATGACTGGGAATTGAATCTACACCAGCTGGAAAAAACCTGGATTGGGTAAGAAACCTTTTCCATTCCTTCCTTATTCTGGCTTGAGTCTGGTTAGGAAGACAACAGACTTCAAAGGGTATCCCAGCAAAGTACCAACCACACAAAATGCCCATTGGGTGTGAAGTGGGACATGTTCCACTTTATCAGGAAATGTTTTGATTGGAGTCATAGGCACTCCTCTCTGGTGGCTCCCTCGATTAGCCAATCTTCAAAGTATGTTACAATTTGAATTCCTACTTTTCTTAGTTCCTGGCAACTATTTCTGCTAGTTTCATGAAGATTATCTATGCAATGTCTAACCCAAAATGGTATGAACTTGAATGAGCACCTGTCCCTCCCTATTCGAAACCCTAGGCAAGGGCAGAAGGGAATGATGATAGGGACATGTTTATTATGTGTGTTTCAAGTAGAAACAAGTCATCAGTGTGACCGTTATGTAAGTTTAGAGTCCTATATCATGGCCAAAAATTTAACTTCTTTTTCGTAAGGTACTAGCCCTGGATAAAATAATAAAATTATTTAACTATGTGTATCAAACAGCATCTTTTCATTCAGGGAGGCATTCTGCAAACAAAAATTCGGCTGCAGCATGGGCAGCCCTTCAAGTCCAATATAGGCTAATCTATATATGGGGTATTTTGAAACTACAATAATGAATACCTAAAAAACCTAAAGGCATGCTGTGGATAAGATAAGTGGATGAAATCGTAACATTTTTGGATGATAGATGGAGCAATTTTAATGATTTTCTTACAAAATTAACTCCATTAGTGTCCACCATCAAATGCGAAAATGAATGGGAAACAAACAACAAAATGCCTTTTCTTGATGTTTTAATAATTAGACACACGACAGAATACAAATTTACTGTATCATACAGTGCTATTCATATTAAATCTGGTTCCGACAGTCAGAAATTTATTTCTGTTCCACATGTGATTCGGTGTTGATTATTTCTATCTGGTCTTCCATTTGAAAGACCTGGGTTTGATCCTGATGTGAGACAGAAATTTGTTTCTGTTCCACATGTGGTTGAGTGTTGATTATTTATATATACATATAATATATATAATGTATATATATATGTATGTATGTGTTTAAATAAAGACAAAATCCACAGAGGAAAGAGAATAAGTGGAGTGCTGTAAGGCCTTTCGACTTACACTAGTCCTTTACGTGGTTCAGTAACATACATATACATGTATAATCAACACACAATCACGTGTGGAACAGAAATAAATTTCTGACTCACTTCATGATTGAACCCAGGTCTTTCAAATGAAAGAGTCGGGAAGTTGGGGAAAATATGCTGGTATGCAAGCAGTTAGCGTGCCCAGGTATTGTCTTAAGTACAGTGGTACTCAGGTTCTCACTTCTTTAATGACTTGTGTGGCCTGGTTGCCAGCTGTCTGGTCTTTCATTTGAACCCCCTCGATATGGGACCACCTTGACGTGGTGAGGGGGCTCTTGAACCCCAGGAATTTGTTGCCGGGTTTGAGTCCAAGAGTCCCATATATCATTATACATTTATTTGGATTAATTTTTGTGGAATTTTCCACTTTAACTAAAATTTATTGGACCTGATAAATAGGAAAAGATATCATAGGTGGGAATAGGTTTACATCCGAAGCTAAATAGTGAAAAATGGGGTAGGACCATCAGCTGCCAGGTAATGTCAGACCTGAGAGTTATTACATTGATAGTTCAAAGCCGGAACTATTTTTTAGGGCTGGACCATGGATTCCAGGGGGGGTTCTGGTTCTGGGGATAGGATTATCGGCATTCTATCCGGTTTGCCCATAACATGAGTAGCTAGCGGGTTTGGCTTACACTTGGGCCACTCTAATCATGTTGTGCCATCCCCTATGGGGTTGGGTAGGGGGCAGACATTTGGGAGTTGGTTCTCACTTGTGCCATTGGTGGAAGAATAAACTTCATGAAAGGCTGATGATATCTTTTTAAGGTTTTCAGGTTTTTTTTTTTTTTCCAATCTTGATGATAAGTCAGTCTAAGGATTTGAGTACCCCTGGACCCTTTGATGTTATTGTTCTGGCACAGATGATGACCGCTGCTCCAGTGCAGAGCAAATCTTCTAGCATGGCAATGGACAATTCTCTGGATAATCCAAATAATCAGAATCAAAGTGGATTAAAGGCATTTCGGTTTTACGATGCTTGGGTAACGACATCATTAACCAGATTTTCAGTGCCGGGAAGCAGTTTATCGGTGTTGGTAAGCGATTTCCAATGCCGGTAAGCAGCTTCTCTGCGTCAGTAAGCGGTTTAACAGCGCTGAACAGCACTAACTCCATCATAAACGCCATTTATTATCATAATTACTGTGATGTTCCAGTTATCGACAATTTTTGGTTATCAGCACTTGACCAGAAACAGAACCCCTGCCATTAACTGGGGCTGACTGGGGCTGCCTGTATGTATATGTATAGTATATAAAGTATTATGTAAAGGTCTTTTTAACTACTATGTAAATTCTTGTATAGTCTTCATGTTGGAAAATTGAATTGGAAGCCTGTATTTTTTGGCAACAGCATAAATTTTGTCCTATAAATTTTTGAAGTATTTTATGTAGTGTACATTATTTTTCAAATTACAGCAACTGTGGAAGCAAAGGGAATGCTGACTGGAAGTAATGCTGGTGTGACTGCAATAGACTTCGACGCAGAAGAATCTTTAATCTTGGGTGCTTCAAATGATTTTGCAAGTAGAGTTTGGACAGTTGTAGACCATAGACTTAGGGTATGTATATTCAAGTGTTTTAAATCTTTCACTTTTACTATTATGTTCCTATGGTAATACAAGCCATCTCCTTTTATAATACGCGATATCCTTCAGCAAAAGGGTGATTGAGCCTATGTTGTCACATCCCATCATTGTGCATACATTCATCAGACAATTTGCTGTACTTGAGTGCTTGGAGAATTGGTTTGCATGCAGTTTTGTCAGACACAGATGGTCTCTTATTTGATAGTGGCTTCTGCAGCCATATTAGTCTACACCTAACCTGGAAGTTTGGATATTTGTTATACCTTATGTCGGTGTGTACATAGGCTTTATCATCCAAAGGCATACAGGACCTTTGAGGTGCAATTCTATGCGATGTTAAGCATGAGGTAGTCCATTCAAACGAATTTGCTTCAGTGATTTTGGTTTTGACTGATCAGACAGAATTTTATTGAATTTCTACCCCAAAAATTGTGTCAACTTGAATCATTATTGTGAGAAAATATTTGTCAACCTCCTTATGGGAATTCAACTCTTGCCCTAGGGAATATACAGTATACCTTTGAGGCTCTTTCTGGTTTTCTGTACTCCTGTGGCAGTGTTGACACAGGCCATTTAGTATTGGTGAGCCTAACAATCTTGAGGAAGTAAGAATCTCAGTTCTGTCATGAACTTACTAAGAGGTTTGGAGGTTCGCTCAGGAGGCAAAGCAGTTGTTCCAGCTGCTGTGGTTGCATTCTGTTTTTGGTGTTTTGGATCACGTTAGCCTAATATGTGGGTTGGGGAGTTCCTTTTATCTAGTAATCAAGCAGACAATTTCCTGATAGCCTTGATAATGGCTTCTATAACCACTGAACAGCCCGAGTAGTCTACACATTCCTCGTAAGTTTGTGTACAGTAATTGTCATATCCTCTCTTGGTGTGTACATACTGTAGGCTCGATCATCCAAAGACGTACAGGACCCTTGAGGTGCAATTCGGTGATGACCCACTCAAATGAATTTGCATTAGTTATTTTGGTTTTGACTGGTCAAACAGAAGTCTATGGATTTTCTACCATGAAATTGTGTTAATTTGAACCATTATTGTGAGTAAATATACATCAATCTCTTTATGGGAAGTCAACTCTTGTCATCGGGAATGTAGGCCTTTGGAAGTTCTTTCTGCTTCTCCATACGCTTGCAGCACTGTTAATACATAGATCATTGGACTGCTGGTGAGCCTGACAATCTTGAGGAAGTAAGAATCTCAGTTCTGTCATAAACTGACTAGTAATCCCCGTATTCGCATTCTCACGATTCGCGGGCTCACCTATTTGCGGATTTCTCTATGGAACATATATACTCGTTATTCATGGAAAATTCGCCCACTCGCAGTATTTTTCACTAAGAAATATTCACTAATTACTGTATTTTCGTATCATTTTCATGACTAAATGCACTTTTTGTGATAAAACTTATGGGTATAGATTTAACCCTGCATACGGTTTAGACGAAATTAGCGGGTAAAATGTTCATAGCACTTCATTGGGCCATAAATGACCTATGGCAACTGTATTAGCTCAGTACGGAAGAGAGGTAGATCAGTCAGCCTTGAGATTTCATGGGGGCGTGCACTGCCTCTCCATAGCTCCAGTGTGTCTTTTTTTTTTTATTAGCTTGTAAATTTACCCAGGGATTGCTATTGGTTTTAGTTTTTATCTTTTATGATAGTAGTTCAGATATAATTGTAATTTTCAAAGTAAAGTGCAAAGAAATATTAGAAAGAATATGTTTACCTCACAAAAAGGCACTGCATCTCCCCATCTCAGTAAATCTCGTAAATATTTTACAATAAATGTACAGTACTCAGAATTTGTTACTGATTTTAGTTCTTATCTGTTATGATGTTGTGTGAGCTGTAATTATGATTTTAGAAATTAGTGTAAAATTAAATTATTAGGATATTTTTATGGGTGTTGAGGCCCCACACAGGATTGTAAATAGTCCCTTTCAACTTCCCGTGGACACTACAGACAAATTTTTAGAATTTTTTTCTTACACCATGTGCATTTGCATATCTTCTCTTTCCAGTGATGTGTTTTTTCTTAAACTGGCCAACCTCAAATTTTCCCATTCTGGAGGTGCGCTCAATATATATTAGCACATCCCTTAAGGGTTAACATGGGTGTCTCATCTAAAGATGGAAAAGACAGTGTCAGAAGATTTTAAACATTTTTAAAGTTTTAGCTTACACATCCTGGGGTGCAGACCGCCAGATACGTTAGGGTCGCATAAAGCCCTGATTTTATCAGAATTGTTGTATGGATGTGAAGTATACTCTTCTCCAACCCCCAGCAGGTTGAAAATGCTTGAATCAATGCATCGTGCAGGCATTAGACTGGCCACTGGTGCTTTCAAGACCTTGCTAATATCAAGCCTGTTGGTTGATGCTGGGGAGTTGCCTTTACAACTCCATCGCCAGTCATCCATCCTAGCCTTTCAAATTATAACAAGGGAAAGACATTCTAGGCATTATGAGATGCATCCTAAATGTCCATAACCTTATGGGTATAGATTTAACCCTGCGTAGGCAACCTTCCCATTGAGGTACCTTGGGGAACCACCACTTTGACCTATTATCAAATTTTTATTTTTCAGCGTATACATTTCTAGATTTTTTCCTGCTAAAATATAACTAATACTTAATCTTAGGTTAGGAGGAAATCAAAGAAGTACATTAAATACATTTATTACAAATATTTTTGAAAAATAAGTAGCGAAAAATGGAAATCTATAAAAGAGTACTCTTAGAAATTATTTGAAGGGTCTTGATGGAATTACAGCTTCAGATTCTTCAAGTAGGATGATGTGGTAATTTCTTGTATGAGGTTTCAGCCTCCTTTGGCCGCAATCACAAAGTCTGTAACAGGTGAAAGATGGAAAATTAATTTTATGAAAAGTCTGTATTTTTTAATAATTGCCTGAAGGGCACCTAAATATTAATTTATGTTTATGAAATTTGGTACACTTGTGCATTTACCATCTTAGAATAAGAAAAACATCTAAAAAAGAAATCTAAATAGTTAAAAGGTGTTAAAAATTTCTTTATGTAAATATCACTAAAAGAGCCCTTGAAATTTTTGATGGACGTCTAGTATTTACCATATATCTTAGTCAGAAGTCAATGTATGACCACTAAATTGTTTGTGAATACAATATAAGCATTCTAGAATAAGAAACAATCCAAAAAAGTAAATCTGAGCAGTTGCTAGACGTCAAAAATTAACTGTTAAAAAATTTCTTTTGATAGGGCCATTTGAGTTTTGTCAGATATGGTATTTACCATATATCTTAGTCAAAAGTTAATGTATGACCACCAAATTGTTCGTGAATACAATATAAGCATTCTAGAATAAGAAAAAGTCCAAAAAAGTAAACCTGAGCAGTTGCTAGGTGTCAAAAATGAATTTATAAAAAATTTCTTCTGTGAGGGCCAAATGAGTTTTGACAGACACATGGTATTACCATGTATCTTAGTCAAAAGTCAGTGTATGACCACTAAATTGTTTGTGAATACAATATAAGCATTCTAGAGTAAAAAACAAGCCCAAAGAAGTAAATTTGAGCAGAACTAAGGTTTTCCTATTCTTGTTCACTACAAGGGTATTGCTTTTGAAATTGTTTTAAACCAAAAAAGCTCCACAGATGATTATTAGGTTCCCACCTGAATGTCATCATAGACTCACGTTTATACTTTGTTACTAAGTCAGTGGGTTTCTCCTGGGCTTTTGCTTTGGGAGAACCCTCCTACATCTTTCTGACAAATGGGGCAAAAGAATAATAGTTAAATCTGTGCCAAGTTAGCAGACAAATACCAGGGTATGATCGTAGCATGACACAGGGAGGAATAATGCTGATTCTTTCCTGCTGTGGCATTGTGGAATACCCAAGCTTATGACTTATTTGGGGAGGACATCATCCTTTGTACTTATTTGAGGGTACACAAAGTCAGGGCATAAGACTAACCATAGCCCTTTTGGATGATCTTTTCAGAGCTTCAGGGCAAAGAGAGCATGTGTGTGTATTGTAGGAATCCATTTCCTCATTCTACCAGAGGGAAGTCACCCCCAGGCCCCCAGTTTTTTTGGGACCTGTGGTTGTTGCTCGTGTTGTAAATACCCAGCTCTGCCTAGACAGACTAGTATCCCTCCTGAGTACTTAAGTCTAATGTAAATATGGGGGATGAAACACAAGAGTGACTGGACCCACTCTCTCTCTCTGCTATTTCCATTCTGGATCAGCATTTGGGCTGAAGAGTAAACTGGATCGGGCTAAATATAGGTGCCTCCACTTCGAGCATCCAATCTTAGCTTTGTGTCTAAGATGCAGCTCCCTCCGCTATCCCTTTTAAAAGGGCATCAGGAGCACAGGTAGAGCTACTTGCTAGATCAATTTTGGGTTTGAACTGCCGTTCACCTTAAATTACCCTACAGGGGATTTTGTGGTTTTCTGATGTTGCTTCTGTGCTTGAGTACCATCCCATAATGAAGGATATTCTAGCCCAAGGCCTACTGCTCTGGTCAATCTTCTTAACAAACCAAGAGGAAATTGTGGGAGTTATGGCATCCCTCGATTGTGTGTACAAATGGGAGCCTAACAATTCTGGGTGATGTTCAACTCGAGTCAGTTGACTGGGACTATCCTCCATCTAATGGGTAAATATCTTGTTATAAAAGGCAACGGTTTGTATTCCCATAGGGAAAAGTACCAAATTTTAAAAATAATTTGGATTTTTTGCAGGTATACAAACCATAACCTAACCTAATATATAGTTAAACCAGTCTCAACAGCCCCATTTGTTTGCTGTAGCCAAAACAAAATTGGCCAGTTAATTACCTTTTCCCCAAGTTCAACGAACATCCCAGCTCACATTGAAGTATATTTCAAATTATCAAAAGGCTTTGGTTTGTATACTTATGAGAAAAATAAATTGCTTTTAAAAACATGATATTTCAGTACTAATTTACATTTACTCTTCATTCATAATAAGAAAGTAACCTTTGTTACATTATTGTCTATGTTTACAGCACACCCTCACTGGCCATTCGGGAAAGGTCATGGCAGCAAAGTTTTTGTCAGAATCGTCCAGAGTAGTGACAGGATCTCATGACCGTACTCTAAAAATCTGGGATCTTCGCAGTCGTGCTTGTGAGTCTCTTTGCCATGCTAGTACCAGTTACATCTTTTAAATCATTACTGGTCCTTTGACTACTTGTTGGATAATGACCTATAATTTCATTCCAGTAATGTTAGATTTGTCAGAATTTGGATTCGTTCCTAACTACAAGAGAAAGTAAACTTTTCTTTTCTTGACCTGAAATTTATATAAATATTAGTACTCTTCTCAGGCATACAGTAGGGTTACAAAAATTTATTTTTCACTTTCCCAGGTATACGAACTATTTTTGCTGGATCAAGTTGCAATGATTTAGTGCCATCTGACAGTGCAGCAACAACAATAATATCAGGTCATTTTGACAAAAAGATAAGGTTCTGGGACACTAGAACAGAACAGTCGGCAAGTGAAGTGTCTCTACAGGGGAAAATTACATCTCTCTCTCTGTCAAGAGGTACTGTTTTTCTTTTGATAATTTTTATGAAATAGACATTTTATTCTCTCATCATTTACTTCAAACAGTTGAGATGTTTTGTAACTCTCTCTCTCTCTCTCTCTCTCTCTCTCTCTCTCTCTCTCTCTCTCTCTCTCTCTCTCTCTCTCTCTCTCTCTCTCCCCCTCTCTCTCTCTCTCTCTCTCTCTCTCTCTCTCTCTCTCTATAAATATATATATACACACACACACACACACACACAGGCAGTAGTCACCGGTTATTGGCAATCTGGTTTTACGGCGCTTGTCAAGCGACGACGATAACTGGATTTTCGGCGCCGATAACCGGGATCGGCGCTATTATCGGTTATCATCACCCAGTTGGGAACAGAACCCCGGCTGATAACCGGGGGACTGCCTGTATATACAACCTTTTTGTACTCCTTTAGGACTTGCACCCACCATTTATATACGCCCTTGTCTCTGTGTATCTTCAGTTGCTGTGACCATGTCTTGGCAATAAGACGAAACCACGTAGCATCTCATTGTTTCACTTTTCCTTCGTGGCTGTAACTTAGTTTGTATGATCGTCGTGCTTTTACCTTTTCGTGATTTAAAATCAAACACATATATATATGTATGTATGTACAGTATATATAGAGAGAGAAAATATGTATATGTATTATGCAAGTGGATGTTTGTATATTAGTTTGGCTTTTATAGAAATCCAAACTGCTTTACAGACCCAGACAAAATTTTGCCCACGGCCTCTATGTCACTCCAGAAAGGTTTTTAGGTAAAAATCAAAACCCTACCCCATGACAGACGTACAAACACAGACAAAACAAATGAAATTTCCGTTGTTATGTCACCTTTTCCTTCAGCATTACTTGGTTGATTCTCATTTTTCTCCTGACGCTCCACCTGTTATTCCATGCGCTATCAGACGTATGGTTAACCTACAACAATAAATCGATCCCCTATAATATCAATTTCTGATCAGAATTTACATGAATTTTGATCATAATTTTTGAAAATTGTCAATGTAATTGTGTATTACGTGATAAAATCATCTTTGAAAACCTACAGGGGGAAAAAATAGAGGAACCCAACGAAGTTTCAGCTTCCTTCCCACAGCTTCATGAAAGTAATAGTTGCTACATATCACAACGAGTGTAAACCTAACCGTTATTATTTTTAGATATAAACCATATTTTTCTATAAATGCATTGTCACAAAGTCTTAATGTAATATAAAGTATTTTATAATAGATTTGGCATAACAAAATGCTTTGAAAGTGTAAATTACTCACAATTTTTCTTGCCTGTTTGAGTTGATTGATGGAAAGGCTGCCGAGAACAGTTACACCTGTTGACATGGCTTTCATCAGTTGCAGTTGTTTTTCGTTATTGCTAAGAAATCATAATGTTATATTTCTGATCTGACTAAAAAGGAGAGAGAGAGAGTGTGAAGACGAGACATAAGAAATTCTTCCCTATCTGCGCATGCATAGATCGGTAGAAAAAAAATTACCACTATGCATGTTCGCACGGCACCTATAAACCCGTTGAATTTGTACCTTTGGTGATGATGTAATAATATATCAAACAAAACTATTCCCTTCCTGGAGGAATGTAAGACAATCGGTCATTTATTTTTTTTTTAAAATACACGTTGTTGAAGGATAGAAATGAATATATATCATTTCCAACTTATAAGAACAAACAATCAATTTACTGTACAGTATATGATTACACGGCCTAAGGATGCTGAATTCTGTGATAGTTTATGAGTGTGTTGGGAGAGAGTGAGAGAGAGAGAAAGTGTGAGAGAGAACGGGAGAGGAACAGAGAGAGGAGAGGAGGTATTAGGCCTTTCTTACTTACGAACGAGTCAGATTCTGAAGGGCCATTTGTATCTTGAATTGTTCTTAAGTTGGTTTTTAATATGCAGTGCATAATTTTAATGTAGAATATCACATTGTTTTCCATTATATTTTACATTAATTAGAGGTTTCAATATGTAATTTTCTCTCAGGTTTTTAAGAATATAGTGCTCTATCTTTCAGATGGCTTCTATTTACTCAGTTGCGTCCGTGATGACTCCCTAAAGATATTAGACCTTCGAAAAAACCAAGTAATAAATTCCTTCACGTAAGTATGGCCTTTATTTGCTGTCAGTATATAGTATGGCAGAGGACACTAAATGGTCATTGACAGCATGTTAAACTGTAACCTTATTTTAGGATACAGTACCTGTAATCATCTGCGAGGAATTTTGTTCCATGAGAAAATAATTTTTGAGGGAAAAACCTTTCAGTGTATTCTTAAGAAGGAAATTGTGTACTTACATTTCTCTGGTGTTATTGACCAAAGGAAAACAGCTTTTTCACTAAATAGTAAAGTGCATTAGTCAAGTCAGTTATCACAAGATTGTGAGAATTTTTAATGAGAAAGAACTGAATATGAGTTGAGTGAAATGAAGCTATGAATCATACAACAATCTTTGATGAAAGTTAAATAGTTTGGAAAACAAATATGTACTCTCTCAGACAGGTGAGGAATGAGTTGGTTTGTCAGCTGAGACCTATTGGGCCATAAGCATTTTGCCAACCTGACTTTCTTCAGAAATAGTATGTTTGACAACACAGTGTGTCAATGAAATGGCACTCTCTTAGTTTATGGGTTCCAAATAAATTGAGTTTATACTGAATAATCAGTGATGAAACTCATCATGACTTCCTGCTCGTAATAAGGTTCTCTGAAGTTATATTGTTTAATCGTATGGAGTGTATATCATATAGACAGCATAGCGTTCATCAGAAACTTGTATAGTCATCGTTAACTGTGTAACCCGTGATCTAGATTGATGATACTGTCTGGTGTATCAGAAGAATTTAAGTTTCAGCACTGAATCCTTTGTAGTAAATTATACCGATGATAATAAGTGCCAAAGAGATGGAGAATGGAGAAAGGGAAGATGCCGAGAGCTGCTTTGTGCAGTTAACCTGGTGTTAACTGCAAAAGGGAGAGGTTTATGAAGTGTTCAGAAGATATAAGAATGGAAGGAGAAGAAGCATTGAAAATCATTGTAAGCATAAAGGAAATAAAGGAAAGAAAATCCAGTTGAGAAAAATGCAGTGGGAGAGGTGCAGAAGTGGCGGCAACACTGTGTATCAAATATAACAAATGGTTTCTTAGGAGGTGCTCAGGTTTGCAACATATGAAAGGGATAGGGGTTTTGAGTATTTGAAGTTTGAAATTGCTTGGTTGTTGACAGGATTGTAAAGCTGGTTTTTGTATATGTAACTTACCAAGTAGTTACATTGCTTACAGTTTCACTCGCCAGCAGCTTAAAAATTTGAAATTAGTGGTAATGCTAGTGTTGGTGTAGGTGACTAGACCCAGCCCACTTTCTGGATAAGCAAGGAACGACTTCAGCAGAGAGCTCAGTTGTTTTCTGCTGGTTCCCAACTAAAGTTCAGTGGTGAGGAGTCAGCTTAAATTTTGGCTTTCGTTGCTTTTCCATTGAGATTCTTCTTTTGGTGAAGTACTGGTAGCCTACGCTTTGTATTTATTTAGGTTCTCTTAGTGAGACCATTATTTCTATATTTAGGACGATTTTCCTCAACTTCTCTTTGATTATAATTATGATTGTTGACTTGTTAGTTAGTGTGTCTGACTCTAGTGCTACTAGCTTACGTTATTGCAGCAAAGGCTGCAATACAAGACTTACTAAAGAGAAATACAGTGCTCCCCCTTTTTACGCAGGATTAGGTTCCAGAACCAACTGGGGAAATGCAAAAATCCCCTCTAAAAATGCCCATAACTGACTTATAACTGCCAAGTACCTTGTACCCCTTAAACTGAAAACTTATAACTGCTCATTTTACAATTTCACTGCTTAATTTGAAATATTTCAAACAAAAATATACCCCAGATTAATATATTTAAACAATTTAATATCATTTCAAACAAAAAATACATCCCGAATCATCATCCCAAAACACCCAAAGTAACCTTACATTACAGTATTCTCCTATTACTGTTACTCTTAAGTAGGCTATATAAACCCCTAAAATGCTTATAATTGCCTGTTTTAACAATTCATTGCCAAACTTGATAGTTCAAACAAAAATATACCTCAAACTGTCATCCCAGAACACCCTAGTATCATTTCAAAGTCATGTTGTAAAATTAAGTACCAGCCTACAGCTGTTACTCTTGATATTTTCCTGTGTTGTAAGGTGATTTTGAAACGATATTTGCTGTACAGGTACATATTTGCCATGTCATCACTAAACTGAAATCCCTTGAGAAGAGAGTTGAAGTCGAGTTACTGCTCGATTCCATACAACAGTTCGAGAGCCACAACCTCGTCCGCACTATTGACTCCCTGCAGCCCCTCCTGCTTGCTGAAGCCCTTATGGAGTGAGGGACCTTTAACAGCAGTATCCTCTCCTGTGAGAAGAAAAAAAGGCTGCCAAAGAACTGCGACAAAGAGGAGATATCACCGTGCGCTGTGCTGAAAAGACAGCTGCCAGTGTCCTAATCAAGACTGCTGAATATCACCACAAGTTAGATGAAATCTTGTCTGTAGTACTTTAGGGCCGTAATCTATGGCTGGCATTGTGTTGGAGGAGGAAGCGTAGGAAGCTTTTCTTCCTTCCTTTTCTCTTTCCCTTGAACTTGGCTATTGAGTCGTAAGGGGAGCCTGGGGGTACTATGTACCTGGAGACCCACCAGTCTTAGTTTTAATGGGTGGGTGGTGTTTTTATATTTTGTGGTGTTGATGTAGGTGATGTTTGTGTTTTTTGACTCTGGTCATTTGGTTTGTCAGTACTATGCCCTGGGCAGGAGCAACTGGCTGCTTGTGTACTTTGTTATTTACCGGGTTCATCCCTTGCTGCAAAGTACCCACTGATGTAGAGGTGTGTCTGGCCAACTCGCCACACCCCACATGGTTAAGATGAGCACTGACCCGAGGCAGTATCTACCTGCAGCAGCTCTCTTACCAGGTAAGGAACAACAAACATTGCACCAGTGCTAATAATTCCTGTTCTCTAACTCATTGTCATCCATAATGTTTTGGGGTAGAAAAAATCTATATATCCCACCTCTGTGTCACTTTGGGATTCAGCAGTGTAATTACTCAGCAAAAATGACATTTTTATGATAAAGTTAAGTTTTATATATACTTACCAACTAATTACGAATCAAAGCCGTCCCTCCTCCCCTCATATGGAAAGAAGGGCAGAAACAATTGAGCTCTCTGCTGAAGTCATTCCTCGCTTACCCCGAAAGTGGTCAGGGTCCAGTTACCTACGCCGACACTAGCGCTACCGCGAATTTCAAATTTTTAAGCTGCCGGCGAGTGAAATGCAATGTTATTACTTGGTAAGTATATATAAAGCTTTATTTTATCATAAAAATGTCATATTTAAGAAGGCAGTAAGCTACATCCTGGCATTCAAGAGTACAGTATATGATGGTGAACAGACCATCACAGACTCATACAGCTGAGGTGTGGATATTTACCAAGAAAATGGAACAGATTTTGGAAAGAAATGACTACAAAATGAGAATCATAGTTAACATGTGGAAGTTACTGACATATGTGGTATCCAGAAGTTGGAAAATAGACCAAAGTGTTTCGGCATGCTGCAAGAAGGGAATAGGGCCAGGGAACAAGGATAGTAATAGATGAGGAAGTAGCTGAATGAAATTGTTAAGTGCATTAGCACAGAAGTAGAAGACACCGTTATGTATAAAATCAATCAATCATGCAGAAAGAGTACAAAATAGAAGTGAACTCGGTACACAACTTACAAGGAAGTTCATATTAAATTATTGGCAAGAAATTTTTGCTTCCCAATTTATTCTTTGTAAGAACATGACAGCCAGTAAAACTTACTTGGCAATGCTACACCTGCTTCACTCTTGAGAATACAAGAGGAAATAGGGTCTCACTGACATATTAATGTGCAGTGAATAGCAAGGAAATAACTTTTGGTGATACTGATGTAGTGAGAGACCCTTTCTTTTGCTCCAAAGGCTGCCAGACTTCTGTTAAATATCTTTGTCCTTGTAGTTAAGAAGAGACTAGGCCTCAATATAGTACATAACCAAATATTTAACCTTTTTTAGCCTTGGTTTAAGAGTACATTTATGAAATTATACTGTTGCAAATTGTGTTTGATGGGTGAAAATAATTTTAGAAGTGTTCTTGGTACAGTTGTATTTTTTCATTTTTTCCTTAGTGTTTACCATCATTACTACACATATTTCAGAATCTATTAGCGCACTGTTCACGTACTTACTTTAACTCCATGTTAATTTAATTTTACGCTTTACTCAGGTCTGAAGGGTTCCATGTTGGTGCTGATTATACAAGAGCCGTATTTTCGCCTGATGCTTCGTATGTGGCAGCTGGTAGTAGTGATGGTGCTCTCTTTATATGGAATGTGAACTCTTCCAAACTGGAAAGAGTTTTAAAGGATCACACGTAAGTGTATTTTTTAATAAATGAAATGTGACGTTTTAAGCAAAATTCATCAATTTACATGAGCTTATCTGTGCAGTCAGCACTCCAAGAGGTACAGTGGAGTGAAGAAGGAAAAAAAGAACACTACCTCAATGGCTGTGCATCTAGGAATCCCAGCTCCATCAATGATTGTCAGTCGTTCCTGTGTTGTGTGGACTTGCCACAAGACTGAGGAGCTGAGAGTAGAACCATCTGTGTAAACTGATGGGTTTGAATTATAAAGAATTTCTTTAAAATAAATTTATTTAAGACAAATCCCATCTGTTTACATGCATCTGTAAAATATACCTCAGATTAATATATTTAAACAATTTAATATCATTTCAAACAAAAAATACATCCCAAATCATCATCCCAAAACACCCAAAGTAACCTTACATTACAGTATTCTCCTATTACTGTTAGTCTTAAGTAGGCTATATAAACCCCCAAAACACTAATAATTGTCTGAATAGTCACGTAAGAGGGTAGGACTCTTTGTGGATAGAAAATCTTTGCAGTTGGGATGCTGGAGAGGTAACCATCGAGTGAATGTTTACCTAAGGCCAAGGTTGGTGCTCTTTCCTTTAAGACTTATGGAAGAGGCACTTACCTCTCATAAAGTGTAGCAACTAGTATCCCAGAGAACTATGCTCACAAAGAAGGAACAGAAAGTTATGAAGGGGAAGGAGACAGTGAGAGGGTTGTACTTCCTTGATTTAGAAATAAGATTTGGTCTGCAGATGCCACAATGTCAAAGGAGTGAGAATCTCGGATAAAACTTGACAAAAGTCATGGAGACCATGAAGTAAAATTTGGAACTGCTTCTACTTCCGTGTTCTTCTTAAAGGATAAGAATATTGAAATAGCCCACATTACCCCAAACTTTGACCTCAGATGTCTTGGCCTCAAGAACGTGTTCTCATGTACATCCCAAATCATTTTTCTCATTTTCTTAAAGACTTTAACCTCCTCAGGTATGTTTTTACAGCTCTGACTGGCAGTGGCAAAGTTCTGTTTCTCTTCCTGCTTTAAGTGGCAAGGTAGGAATCACAAACTGTGGAGCATCCTGGTGTTGGGAGGAAGTCACCTGAGTCTTAGCAGTGAACTTAAAGACATGGTTACTAGCGTGTAAGATATTGCTGAAAATAATATGGATTTTACTTATCCTTCTCGTTGAATAGAAGACTAGAAGGAGTGCAGTCCTTAGGGTCAGATTCTTAAGGGATGTCGTTTGAAAATTTGTTTCAAACAATTTAATACAAATTAGGACAAATCACACTAAATACTTGCAGTTGGTTGTGGTCCCTAACCCCCATGAATGGAGGGGTTCAAACTTTTGGACTTTCAACTGCATTTTTTCCGTCACTCAACTTGGTAGTTGTTACAAGTTTAGTTATCCCATAAACAGGTTCTTTATGCACTACATATCCATTTCCAGTGTTCTATGGATTACCCAAGTAGAATTAAGGCTTATGAAT
This sequence comes from Macrobrachium rosenbergii, assembly GCF_040412425.1. NCBI lineage: Eukaryota > Metazoa > Arthropoda > Malacostraca > Decapoda > Palaemonidae > Macrobrachium > Macrobrachium rosenbergii. The sequence continues at coordinate 2,611,948 of NC_089779.1, read as the reverse complement.
GAAAACAAAAAGTATATGTATATTAATGGATTTACTTACAGAGATTGATATAAGAACTAATACTTAATATATTAATGGAAAGAGATGAATACTTAATACATGTTACTGAAATAAAAAAAAAAGCAGGTTATTGATTCGTGGCTCCTTCAACACACAAAGATGTATATCCTGGAGAAAGACTGTAAATCTCAAAAATTATGCTGTATTACAGGTTGATCCCCCAAAGATTCCTCGGAGTCATCTTGCAGTATATTGTACAGTACAAAAAAAGAAAGGATATTTTTATTTTGAAAGTGCTCTCAGATCATATTTAAAGGCAATTGGTGGGAGCAGTTACAAAATAATGTACAACAGCATGTGCCGAATACTTGTGCGCATACACAGACCTACACTTCAGTGGTAATCAGTAATTAACCAAGTGTTCTGTAGCCTTTCACTTCCTTCTTTACTCATAAAAAAGTGCAAAATGTTACTCAGTTCAAGAATGCCCTAACGGCATCCTCTTGCATCTCATATGGCCACGTCTCAATAAGTTTGTGCCTTTCTTCAACTTCTGTGTATGTACTGTAAAAGTTATACGCCACTGTCCAGGTTCAACAAAGTCCTGACTATATTAGAAACCAAGTATCATTTCAGGATAGAAAATCTGCTAAAACTGATAGTAGCATGAAATTGATATGGCAGTCTAATAAATAAAAAGTGGCTTGATGATTGTCTGCTCCCATTTTGCACGCACTTCTTCTGAAGTCCCATGCCCCTTAAATCCGTCAGAGAAGGGGGACATCTAACTGCAAGGAGAACAGGTAACGCAATCATCCTGGCCTGTGGAAGGGAAGTTTTCCAGTAGGTGTCAGAATCATTGCTCCATCTGTTTGTGGATATATATAAGTATGAAGCTGCTTTGGTTTTGACAGAGACAGCACCATGGGAATGACTGACGAATACCCCGACGGGTTTTACTTCTCATGATACAGACTAAACCCTTACGAGGGAAAGACTTTGAGTGTTTATGAGATTTTTTGACAGTATAAGGCAACCACTGCAACGACTACTGATTTTTACATATTAAATGAATTAGTCCTGGTGAGCAGACCTGGCCTTTGCAAGGACTGCATGAGAAATGCAGATCTTTCTCCAGGGAGTGACAGCAAATATCTCTGAGCTATAGTTACCACAGATAATATCACAATATTATCACACTACTTATTTATAGAAAAAATGTACAATATACCTCATTTGATGAACATCAATGTCAAGCATTGAAAGAACAATGGTCATCTACTTCAGGATAAGTTATTGGAACATAATTAAACAATGTAGCACTACGAAATAATAATAGTTGTACACATTGTAGCACCTAGCTGTGATAATCAATAAGAAATTAGAAACCTAACCTGTAATTGTAACTCTACCAGATGAAAATGGTTAAAGCAAACATTAATAAACTACATAGCTAAGGTTAATCATGAACTTTGGCAATTAAAATGAGCATTTACACTTGCTGAAGCTGTCAATGCAAGCACTTTTAAACCCCAGTGAAAAACTATTATATCATTAATCTTACAGAAAAAAAAAACAGAGAAGTAGAGAAAAATGTAAGCATGAAGACCAAAGAATGGAAGAGAGAAAGAACTTGGGCACTATCGAGTAAAAAAACCCTCCAAAATTCAAGTAACATTGACATGTATGCTCAGGCTTAGGATGCGCATGGAAGTGACATATAGTTGCTGGTGTGGTGATAAGGGTCCTAGATGCATGACTGAGGGAGAGTCTTTTTCTTCTTCATCTTCAGTTATGTCCACAATTATGTTCACGTAAACTGATGGGCTTGTGTTTTTTTCCACAGTTATGTTCATGTAAACTGATGGGCTTGTATTAAACAACTGGTTGATTAGTTGTAAGACAAATATAATATATATTGAGGAATATTACTCATATTCTGAATCTTAGCAAAAATACAGTAGTGAAAAATGAAGTTGAAAGGACTGTACCTCAGATCTGTAAAAGTACTGTGAATTATGAAATGTTTTTACATGATGACGAGCAGTATTTCTGTAGACAAAATGATCTTTGTTTAATTGTTGCATTTGTTTCAGGTCGTGTGTTGTAGCCTGTAGCTGGCATCCAAACGGGAAGGCCCTTGTCTCTTGTGACCGCACGAAACGGGTGATTGCGTGGTCCGATTTTTAACGCTGATACATAATTTATTTTGTACTGTATGAATGCAGTGTGTTGGTTGCCTGATAATTTTGGCATAGCTTTAAACTTTTTATATTTATAACTATAATGCATAACTGATGTTTCCATTTGAAATCTAAGGGTAACAGATGTATCATGTGTAAGAATATATTTAGGATTCTGTATAACAGTACACTAGAATTTTAGTAAATAGTATGATTTTGTTATAAACTGATTTTAGCATTTCATATAATTGTTTAAAAAACATTTTGAAACAATGCTTTCCATGAAAAATGTAAGTCTGCCAGTATCATAGAAAAAGTAAATTAAAATGAAACAAGCAAAGACACAAAATCCACTTACTGAAAGGTACAATACTTGAAAAAGTATTGCTCAGGGAGAGATTACTTGACATATTTCCTTTGGTGGGCATTTCAAGAAGAACTTGGTAAGTTTATCGCTGCTTGTTCTCTGTTTCAAGTCAGAATTCCATTAAATTTATAAATCAAGTAAGAGGGCATATTATAATTGTGATTAATGTGAAGATGTATTTCACACATTTGGGAATTGAATGCCAGTTTTCTTTTTATGTTGACTAAAGGGTATTTGTTTGATGAGAGATTACCATTTATAATAGTTTGCTCACTTCTCTTTCTGTCCCGTGATTCAGGATAGTGAGATCGAGGGAATTGACTGTCTGTCATGTTCTTTCACTCCTTGTTTGTTTACCATACTTTCAAAGATTTTGTATGTAATATGTACTCACTTAACTTTTTCAAGTTTATTTATCAGTTTTACAGAATTGGTGAAGCAAGAAAGTTTGTCAGGGTTGTGCTTAATATTTAAAAGCGATATGATTTTGTGCACAAGCCAAGTTGGGAATGTATCAAATGACTGTTGAACCACTATCCTTTATGGAAGTGAAGAGTGGTTGTTGAATGCACGTGAAAGTAAAAAGGTTGAAGCTGTCGAGATTAACTGTTTGTGTAGCATATGTGGTGTGAGGAATTAAAAAGGTAATTGAAATGTGAAGAGACAGAATGGTTGAAAGTTCGGTGAATGGATGGACCAGTGTTTTGAGACGGTTTAATCATGTAGGAAGAATAGAAAATAGTAAATTAATGAAAATAGTACATAAATCAGAAGGGTTTGGGTAGACGGTGTGAGAGAGGTATTAGAAAAGAGGTGCCTTAATATCCCCGAAGCTGAGAATGTGTGCAGTATAGAGGTAAGTGGTGCAGTGTGCTTGTGCGTGCGTGTAGGCGTTACAACGTGCAGCTGATGTGCCATTTAGGTGAAAAAATATATATACTATATATATATATACACATACAGTGAACCCCCGTATTCGCGGCGGATGCGTCCCCGTCCCCCCCCCCGCGCGAATAGGTCAAATCTGCGAATGCATGAAACCCATCTAAAAACACTTGGAACTGCCCATTTTGATAGCTTAAATCAAGAAAAACCCTATAAAAATGCTTATACCTGAGTATTTTAATAGTTTTATCACAAAAAGTGTATTTATGAAAAATATATGAAAATACAGTAATTAGTGAATATTTCTCAGTGAAAAATACATGAATGGGCAAATTTTCCACAAATGATGGCTAGTTATGTTCCACAGAGAAACCACATAAATCATTGAGTCCATGAACCATGAGAACCTTGAACAGGGGTTTTACTGTATGTATATATATATATATATATATATATATATATATATATATATATATATATATATATATATATATATATACACACTAATATATACATACACACAATATATATAATATATATATACATATACATACACAATATATATAATATATATATACACATATACATACACACAATATATATAATATATATATACACATATACATACACACAATATATATAATATATATATACACATATACATACACACAATATATATAATATATATATACACATATACATACACACAATATATATAATATATATATACACATATACATACACAATATATATAATATATATATACACATATACATACACACAATATATATAATATATATATACACATATACATACACACAATATATATAATATATATATACGCATACATACACACAGTATGTATATAAATTTAAAATTTATATACACACTATATCTATATATATACACACAGTAGAACCCCAGTCCTTGACCGTATCAGAACTAGACATAATGGATTTCGATGCGAAATGTTGGGTATTTTGCATCGGAGCTCAAACAAAAACCAGAATCCAACCTGATAAACCACATGATTTTTGTAAACAAAGTTTTTCATGTTTCAGTCAGTTGGCGTTGCTCCCACACGTCATTTAAACCCCGCTCAGCTCTGCTTCGAGTGTTTTGATCTATTTCCTTAGATTTTGTGGCTTTTTGTACTGTATTTTGATAAAAACATGGGTCCCATGAAATACAGTATGGTGTTGTGAGAGTAATATACATACAGTATCTCAGTAGACTCTGTATGAAAATTACCATAAGTACTACAGTACGAAACGTTTGTGTTACCGCGACAGGCCACTAAGACAAATGGCTGGAAGGCAAACTGCCGACGTATCATAAGCAATTTTTTGTAAGTTTGTGATAACACACATAATTTAGCTTGTTTTCATTATTTTATTAATTTACTGTAATAATTAGGCTCATTATTTTATTAATTTACTGTAATAATTATGTTTGTTTTTCAATGTTTTATTATAAAAAAAATAATTTTTGTGCCTACCCAGTACAGTACAGTACCTATCCTATCCTACAGTGCTCGGTCTCCAATTGGTAATATGGCCGCATTGGACGTAGGGCAGTTTTTTGATACAGTATACATTTTAAAAAAAAAGTGCATCTAATACAATATGTTTTTTAACTCTGAACTTACTTAATTGTAATTTATGTGTGGTTTTTTGTATTACGAAAAAAATTGTTTGATTTCAACTGAATTGCATCTCAACACTTCTTATGGGACGGATTAGCGTCAAGGTCAGGGTTCTACTGTATGTATGTATGTATATGTGTGTATATATATGTATATATATATATATATATATATAATATATATATATATATATATATATATATATATATATATATATATATATATATATATATATATATATATATATATATATATACATACACATACAGTATGTATGTACGTAAAATATTAGTCAAATGGTGAAAAGACAAAATTGTGAAAAAATTGGATACCCATTCAATTTTTTACTGAAAGAAAGTAATTGACGGTGGAATTCGATTTCATTCACAAATAAAATTTGTATGAATTTTATTTTAGTGTTTTTTCGTACCCGAAAAAAAGGGGAAAGAAAAAACATGAATGGGGTAAACCTAACAACTTTAATTTAATTTAGGGGTATTTCTGTGACTCTGTTAATTACTTAACAGACTAATTGCCACCTCACACCATGATGTCTTTGAGTTCATTGTCCACGATTTCGAAACTTATGAGCAAAGAGGAAAGACAACACTAATTCCTTACCTTTAACAACCCCTTCTGGTCATTGTCAGTGTTCACAAGAATATTTTAAAAGCATAAGAAAAGAAACATCTAACATTATATTAATGCACCTCTCAGTGCTCATTGCAATTGTTCAGACAGTATCCTCTAAAAGCAGAAGAATCTTGCTTAAACAGAAATTTGAAGTACCCATTTTCCTTACCTGCGTTAGAAGGGTTGAAAAATGCGAACCCAGAGGAAACCATTCGACTGCATTAATGCATGGGTTCTTTTCAGGTTTGGAAATGTTTGTAATCTCACCCCTGTAGTAAATCTGAGTAGAATTTTTCTGCAGCTCGGTTACCTAACACTGGCTTGTGGAAAACATTTGGGATCACTCTCATCTCTTCAGCCAGCGATTTGTCATCCCCAGTATTATCATCATTGGTTGGGGTCTCTGAGTAAGGATGTGAGGAAACTGTATTTTCTTTTGGACTGAGGTCTTCTTTTATTTTTGTATGAAAATAAAAAAAAATTCTTTCATTTTCATGAGGTGTGTGCACGTGAACTCTGTGGCTTCCATCTTAGCATAACAGCTCCTAGTGCTGCTTTCTCATTGCCAAAATCATACAACATCACATTTCATCATGGACTCTGTTGGATGGCCTTGACAGGAACATCACTTGGCAAGGAATGTTCTAAGTCAGAATATATTGAGAGGACAGAATCATTGTTACAAAAGTTACATACTTGTCTTCATATGCTTTTGACTGGGATGTTAGTGATCTTTTAGTATGAGTATATGGTCTTTAGAAGGTTCTACAGATTATGCATCAATTGAGAATTCTGCCATTTCTTTTTCTGTGTCAGATGAAGCTCAAGGGAAAGTCATCAGATCTCTGTCCAAGGTATCCAAAACTGGTTCTCCCATTGCTGTTTTTCAAAAAAAATCTCAGTTTCAAGGACTTGAACCTACTCATGTAATTATCACTGAAGAGATAAATTCATGTACTTTCAAAGCCTTTCTTTACATTGCGTGGAGAGAGTCATTTCTCGCATGCTGAACATAGTATATTAACAATACTTTATTTTCTTAGTACAGTATTTCCTTCTTATTTTCAATTGAGCAAAACACACACCATCCACTGGTTGAAGAACATTTGTACAGTGAGCTAGAATTTAATATTGGGATGTTCTCTTTCTTGGCCAGTTCAAATATAGCAATTGAGGTACCACTGTCATGGTCATAATGAGCATCTGTCCTTTCTTTGTTCCACAAAATACTTTAAAAAAAATCTCCAAATATTGCTCTTGTCATCCAACAACTTTTAGATAGAGCTTATTGTATGCCAGATTTTATATAATATATATATATAATACACACACGTGTTTTCCTACAAAAATACAAACCCTCGGTCTTTACATATGGGATTAACTTACCAGCGAGCTGGAAATCCAGCCGTTAAACTTTTGCAAGGAGGTTATGGTAACAGTTACTGATGGTAGGGGCAGAAGCACTGCCCACCACGTCAGAATGTATTCAGTTCTATGCGGTCAGTTTTCTTTTAGCCGCAGTCTAGTATAAAAGTGTGCTTATTTCTCTGCCCTGCCGTTCGACTATCTCTTCTGTGTTTGAATATTTTTGTTTATACTTTGCGTATATTGATATACTGAAACATTTCAACGTGTTTTTCTATGTCTCACTAATGAGATATTCACTTATTCTTGCTACGTAGCCGTACTGACTCATTTTAGCCTCTATAAGTTTAGGAGCCTTTCTCCTTATATATCATTTTACTTACTTTTTCGTATTTATGCAATCCAACACCTATCTCCTTGGTTTTTGTTTCTTGTATTCTGTTTTCTTTATTCACGTAACTGTGGAGAGTTGGAGGGATAGTTTCTAACTCTCTGCTCTATTTTTAGACATCTCTCAACCTCATTTTAATAACCTCCCTCTGTAACGTTCTTTTCCTCCTTGTTCTGAAATGCCTTTTCATGAACAAACAATATCTTTTTCTTTTCAACTCCACAATTTCTTGGAACGTTGTAATGTATTAGTCTTTCAGATCTTGTGTACATTGAGAGGTTTGAGACAAGACAGGTTTTTCATGTTTCCAGGTGAGGGTTTCGTATTCAATTGTATGATGATACATCTTGCTTAAACCTCGCAAATTTTCCCCCTCTCCCTCAACACAGAGGTTGATGTTGCAAGATCTTTGACAGTGCGTCTGGTCCTGACTTGCTCTCCAGGACCAGTGGGAGTCCTGTCTTGTTTCTTGCCCCATCTTTATTGGGGGGGGGGGGTTTAGTCGAAGGCTTGCTCCCTTCCCCTTTTTGAATGTTGTTCTTGGCCTCCTGAGCAGTGGAGGACTTTTGCTGAGAGGAAGCATCTGAGGAGGAAGAAGGTGCCATCTTCTCACTCTGGTTCTTTCTTTTCCCAATCTTCTTCCAGTTGCTTCTTCTTCCTTGGAAGATTTTACCACTTCCTGTTCTGCCATAGCTTCGTCTTCCTCTTCCAGTGGGCAGAGAAACGGTGAATGAGCTGTCATGTGCTGGACTGGCGTGCTTGTAGGTGGTCTAGATGACTGAGTATCCTATCTGTAAACCAGTTTTATTTGGATTAGTAGATGTAAATCCTTCCTTCTCTCTAGTAAGGGGGGAGAGGGACTGACTATGAGCAAACCAGTTGGTTTTCTTAGCTTTCTAGTCTCCGACATTGGGGGTTCATCCAACCATTTTGATTCGAAGATATTACATTCCTTTAATTCGAAATGCCCAGAAGTCTGACGATTGAACATTTCTCTTGTTCAATAGATCAGAAGTAAGGTCTCCTTCCTTTGCTCTTTCACAACCAGGAAGAGAGTACCCAGGTGAGCCAAACTACCAGTCAGTTCAGAGATTTACTCAGAATCCTTCTTCCAAAAGTAAGTGTCCCATATGTAAAGAGTGAGGGTTTGTATTTGTGTAGGAACAAATGACAAATTTTTAAAGTACTGTAATTTATATATTTCCTAACATACAAACCTGAGGTCCTTACATAAAGGGCCCACCTCTTGCCACCCATCATTCTCTTACCTGGGCCAAAAGGTAAGCTGACTGCGTAGAATTGAATGCACTCTGACCTGGTGGGCGGTGCTTCCGACCCTACCATTGGTAACCGTGATAGAAATTCATTTCTCGTTATAATGTGGTTCGGATTCCACACTAAGCTGTAGGTCCCGTTGCTAGGTAACCAATTGGTTCTTAGCCACGTAAAATAAATCTAATCTTTCGGGTCAGCCCTAGGAGAGCTGTTAATCAGCTCAGTGGTCTGGTTAAACTAAGGTATACTTAACTTTTTTGCACTGAGACTAGGCACTTTCTCTATGTTATTTTTAAAGACATTATTTAAACAGTTATAATTAATCTTCTATTTTATTATGATCACTGATTTCTCATTTTGCCTTATGGAAACTTGTGTGTTTGTGTGTGTAACATACCCTATGTAATTTTTTTCATAGATGTAGGCAACATGCTGAGCTATTTATACTACACACGCACATGCTAGGGGATAATACCAGGTATCAGACATGTTTCTCTGTCTTGGGTTGGGTTGCAGTAAAGTTTTGACAAAACGCACAAAAATAAAAATGAGAAAATACACTCAAAATAAAGATGATAATAGTGTAATGTAAGGATCAAAAAGGAGAGGAGTGTGTTTGTTTGAGTTTTATAGGGTTTAACTGAATGTAGTATGAGTTATCTCTCTCTCTCTCTCTCTCTCTCTCTCTCTCTCTCTCTCTCTCTCTCTCTCTCTCTCTCTCTCTCTCTCTCTCTCTCTCTCTTTCTTTGCATCATGCTTGATGATTTCATTACAAGTTACAGTATAATATTTTAATATCCTTTAATAAACATAAAAAGCATAAAACCTCTCTCTCTCTTTGCATCATGCTTGATGATTTCATTACAAGTTACAGCATAATGTTTTAATATCCTTTAATGAACATAAAAACCATAAAACAAAAAAAAGCTCTAACGAAGTCGAACACATGCTTACCCATCTCCACCTATCCCACACAGCATTCCCACCCCTTTCCTAGCTAGGGAAACTCCTTCCCCAGCCACCCACCTTCCAAAACAACCCTTTCTCTGGGTGAATCTTCCTGCAGCCTTACTACCGCTCCCCCTCCCATAGCGCCCAGCCAGCTGATCATGTCACTCCCGCCACTGAAACTCTTCCGGGCCTCCCAAATCCCCAAACCCTTGCTGAGTCTGTTTAAGGACGTAAGCAGTGTTACCAACATTTCCTTAGACCCGTATAGTTTTGCTAACCATTGGAGAGGGGTTTCTTAAAATTTTTAAATATAATGTATGTGTGCCTTTGGTTCCTGGGGTCCAGTTGTGTCCAGATAAAGTTCATCTGGATAATCAAGAGTTATTAATGTATATATACAGGCAGTCCCCGTTTATCAGCGGGGTTCTGTTCTGTTATTGGCTCCTTTGTTAGGAATGTATTGGTCCCAGTACGCAATTATTGGCACCGATAAGCGGAAATCAGCACATATTGGCGCCCAAAATCACCGATTTTTGTTGTGTGTGTGTGTATGTGTATATAATATATATATATATATATATATATACACACACACACACAATGAATTTTATCACATCACCGTGATTCATATACGAGCATTAAGCTACAAACGTCCTTTAATATCAAATTTGCTCTACCTCGGAAATAATATTTTTTCATATATGTTACCCGAAGAGCGAATTGGATATTAAAGGACGTTTGTAGCTTAATGCTTATATACACTGATATACATATATATACATACACATACACATTTATATTATATATATATATATATATATATATATATATATATACATATACATATATATGTATTATATAAATATGCATGTTTATGTGTATATTTCAACTAATTAGGCACATCATCTCTTTCAGGGGAATGTTTGTATCTTGAATATATAATTAAACAATGTCAATATAAATGATTGATTGAATTTTTGAAATAATGATCTGAGTCATCTCCCAGAAACAATAGAAGGGAAAGACTACATTGAGAACTTTTTGCACAGTCAAATGCATTAAATACTATATTTCAGATTGTTATTCATGTTAGGGCCCTATGACTAAAACCAACATGTGAATGTGAATAGAGATTGAACAATGGAATTATGGACATATCTCTTCTATCCTTATGCAAGTTGCGGAATGGAATAAATGGCGTGATCAACAGTAACAAATCATGCACTTTTATTGTGTGTATAAGAGGGGGGAAAAAGTTCCATATATAATGCTTATATCATGTTTGTTTTTTAGGTAACTGTAAATTTTTGTTGCTAGAATCATCAAAGCTAAGAGCGAGTGGCAGAATGAGACTCGTTAACAGTTGTTTGTGCACCAGTATTTTAAACTTGCTTTTTATTCATTCATAGTGTTTGCAGTCACTGATCTTATTGTCCTGATGATCAGCAAAGTTATACAAAGTGGTTATGTTTTGATGACGATATAGGGTTACATTGTGATAATACAACAAATGTATTGGTAAATATATAAAGGGATGTATTTTTTTACTCTCACAGTACATCTGGCTGTCAGAAATAAGATACAACCCTCTGTGGTATTGGCTGAGGGAACTTACTTTCATCTCCCAAAAGATTTGGCTATATATTTTTTATTATTAAAAACCCACCAAAATCTTATATATAAAATATATTTAGTAGTGATCATGTAGTCTGAAAATATGAGTTCATATGCTTAGAAACCCATTTTATGATAGAAGTGGCAGGTATAACTGCCAAAATCAAAGTCAGCCACAACAGTAAAATGTATATGGATAACATTTTGTGATGGTAAACTTTTCTTTATGGAAGGAGGTGTAAGGATTCTGGAAACACTTGACACAGGCTGAGATTTTCACATGAGAGAAGTGAATGGTAGGAAGGACTGATTGAGCTTCTAACTTTTCCACTCTATCTTTGTGAATGGAAAGCCTAGCATATTACTGCTTGAAAGGAGTGTTTGTCAGGTTGGCATAGAACTCCCAAGCACTCCAGAGTGTCCATAGTAATGTCCACTCCGTGATCTGCTGAGTGGGTCCACCAGTGGAGTGTAAGTCTCTGCCTCAGGAATATAATATTTATACCAATGTATCAGCGGTGGGTGGAAGCAGCTTGGAGGACCAACTGAAGAGATATTTTCTGAAGTGCAGATCAGAGAATCCACCTTAAGCACACCTGGTTCAAGCAGGGAACAGGCCGGTCAAAACGACCATACGGATTCTGGAGTGAACCCCAGGTTGTGTTCAGTGGAGGAAATAAAATGTATTTCAAGGATTCACTTTCCATGAGACTGTCACACTCAATGAGCTCTGTGATCATGTGAAAATACCTTTCCAGTTTGGCCTGCAAGGGGTTTCTTGGTAAAGAACCTTCAGGTCTGGTAGAATTTGTGACAGGGCGAGCCAGTTCCTCCAGTGAAGCGGAGGGAAACACAGTAGCCTGACCTTAACCAAGCATGCTGTAGCGATTGAGATGAGCACCTAAAACTGGTCCCAGGCAGCAAGTCATGATCTGAAGATGACAAAGGTGACTGCACATGATCACCCTACCACTCTTGTGTGGAGCCACTAGAAGAGTAACAGGTCAAGAGCAAACACTGCCTGTGTAGACCCTTACTGGGCTGTGGGTAGCACCAGGCTGCTCACAATCTGGGGACTGATTGCAAGAATGCCCTGGTATATGCTGTGGTAGCTGCAGGGGACTCTGACATTTCCAGAAAAATTCAGTCGCTGGAAGAGTCAAGGTCAGTCTGTAGACATTTCCAGAAAAATTCAGTCGCTGGAATAGTCAAGGTCAGTCTGTATTCTCCCAAAAGCATGTGACCAGGAGGAACTGAAGTTGCATACCAAGGACTGTGCAGGGGCAGACAGATGTGACAAGTCTGCCATTAGCGGACTTGTGAACCAGACCACCTGTGCTGCCTGTGGGTGTCACTTGCCCCTGTAAACCAGCTCTCACTCACAGTAGAGGAGTGATAGCTATTAGAATATTTCTTAGCCTTCTTGAGGATGGATACCTTCTAAGCTTTAGCCTTCTTGATGATGGATACCTTCTAAGCTTTCTTTTTATGCTTCCATCAGTCCGAAGAGAAGGAAGATAATATAGAAAGAAGGCAAGGAGTAGAGGGAGGAGGAGGATGAAGCACAGCAGTGTTTCTTCACCAACCCCCAGTCATGGGTGTCTCCTTCCTCTACCACATCCACCAAGGCAACAGTCAAAGCAGACGCCCCATAGGGACAGAAGCAGAGTGCCCATAGAAGGCCAGAATGCCTTTAACAGCTTCTGTGCCTCTTGGGGGTGTCTTGGATTCAACTATCAGAGACAGGAGAAATGGGTACCAAAGCAGGAGGGAGGAAGGCTTGGCTCTCCCAATGTGGTGACACGTACGTGTAGGGTGAGCCATTTGGTTGTCATCTGGCCCATACATACCCTCATGGACTGAGTGATGGAGACCTGGGTGGACACGATCCCAGTAGGAGTATATGGGTTCGGGGTATTACTATTATTACCTTTGACTGGTTGAGCTAATTCATTTAGCTCTCACAGGCCTGTCCTGGAGGATTTAGCTCAGCTGATAATGAAGTTTAAATTTTACTGTTTAAATTACACCTTTTTAAAATTCCTCAAGTAATTGAAAATGATGGAGTTTGAAAATTTTACATTTGCTGTCAATTATATTTTGGACATCCATACAAAGAATGTTTAACTATCAATGTTACTCTTCATTCTATACATATGGGGATTGGATCATGTGGCTATTCATTATATATCTGTGAATCAGTGGCTATTCATTATATATCTGTGGATCAAATGAGTGACCAGTTCTCAGATGAATCAAAATTACTTGCATGTTTTTCCTTTTCATATGATGTATTCCAGATTCAAACACTGGGCTTCACCTGTTGTAATTTGTTAATCTCAGGTTCATCATCCATATATTCTGCCACATAGTAGTACAGGAAAGGGGTGATGATGGAAATTTCCCTCAGAAGACACTGGTAGAATATCTTCACCTTCCTCCTGGTTGAGTGATGGTGAACAGTGGCAAACAAGCACACGTAAACACAATCACAATGAGAGTAAGCCATAAACAAGCCTCATTAATCAACCACTTAAAGAAATACTCGAGAAAGCATTAAGTGCACCCAAAGGGAGGAATGCACACAGCATGTCTACACAGCAAGCCAGTCAAAGAAATTGATGCCGCCTAACTGAGTGACTAGGTGGACTACAGTGCTTTGTTACCAAGCTTCAACAACGAGAGGCATTTTATATAAAAGACTTTAGGTACCTGCTGTATATCTAGTGAAAATTCTTACATAAATATTTGTAATTTTCCTGATACCAAAGTGAATCTAGGGACTTTGATGTAACTTTATCAAGAAGAATGGTAAATAGAAAGCTTCCCTAAATATGAAACAGGCACACTTTTCTATGTAAGGACAGACAAGTCATACATAAAGCCAAAGCAGCTGCTGAGGTTAAAAGTACGTGAAGTAGAAGTGATAGATAAAGAGACAAGGAGGTGGGTTTTAGATGAAATTATAATTACTGTACTTAGATTGTTTTTATGAATGTAGGAACCTGTTAATTTATAGAATTAATAATAAGTGTTAAAAGTATGTAGAATTTATGCTGCTTTTCTATAAATTTTTATTCATTGACACTTCCAGTCATTCACCCTTGAGGATTTGATTTAGTACTTGCAAAAATTTCTATGTTAACAGGCTGTGAGTGTTTTGTTTTCATGGTTTTCCTTGTCATCTGGAAGGAAGGTTCTGACCAGGAATAGTACATGAGTGGAAAATAAATCCCTTTGAGTCCCAACTTTGATGCAGTTCCATAATATTTTATTGAAATAGCTTAACTAATCATGTTCACAGACATTGTGCATTGTTTGTACGTGCAGTGTTCTGTAGAAATGAACTGCTTCACAGCAGTGCTTTAAGTAGTGTTGGTATTGAAATTTCCATGGCTGCTACAGTTGTGACATGATTAAACCAGATGAATTTATAGGACGGCTATGCCATGCTGACATTCATAGCCACTGACTTGGCTAGCTTTAGGGCTTTTTCATTAGCCAATTTTCAAATGTTTAGCAGCAGGGAGGTGAGGATTGGCTTGTTAGTGGGCACGCACCTGTCACATCTATGTTCCACAGGTAATGTTACATAACCAGCATTGTTTTTTGTCTTTTAAGATTTTAGGTGTAACTTTTGATAAGAAACGGATTTGGAGAAGCATGTAATACTGAATAATGCTTACTCTGTTTCTCAAACATTGGTATCTTGCAGAAATGTTTTTGAATGCTTGGGGATGAAGCAATTAAATCTGTTTCAATTCTGTTATCCTTCCTGATCTGGAGTATGTTCTCCAGTGTATCTTTCGATGCTGACTCTCATCTCAAACTCTCAGATAGAGTTACCGTACGTCCTTAGCCAAGTTGTTTTGCCAACTCTTAATGTTAACTTGTGGCATAGCTGAAAAGTGGGTTTATTATCTTTGTTGCATAAAATGTACTGTGACAAACATCATTTGCACATTTCCTTACCTGACCTTGCTGTGTTTGTTTGCAAGCATTCGGCAGGCTACTGCTTCAAACAGTTTGCCATTTTCTAAGCATCAGGTCTAATAATACTCAGTTTGCAAGGAGTGTTATCTTCGCTTCAACTAAAATGTGGAATAGTTTGCCTAGTGCAGTTGGGGAATCTGATCTCCAAATATAGCACAGAGCCATTTCATTCCTGCTTTCTGCTGACATCTCCCAAGTTTCAGGTGTATCGGTTTTATTTTCTGGTCCTCCGCAGTTAGGTATTTATTACCCTTTCTTATAACTTGCCTCTCTTTGCAAATTGATTTCCCTTTGGGGCTCACTTGGGTTTGCAGTATGTTGGACTCTGTCCATAAGGGTTTTCAGCTGAAGATGTAATGAAAAAGAAATGCCTAAGGTTATGGGGCTCCTTGGAAACATAAACAGTGGACTTAGAAAAGGTCAAAGTATATATCCTGTTATGATAAAGTATATACAGTATACTGTTATCACTACATGCAGTAGTTATCATCATTCACTAAACTTCACACTCCTTGAGGGAAATGTTACATAATGACCATCATTTGAATTGGTGATACTGGATTCTGTGTTACCTCATAACTGTAGAGATTCTCAAAGTCTTCTAACAAAAACTTCATTGAATTTATAAGACAGGCAGTGCATTTCAACTAGGAACAGCAGTAAGTGGGACGAGATGTTAGATCAGTCTTCAGGAGGTCAATATGGAGGTGCTTAATTAGCAATTAATTTGTACGTAGAAAGTTGTCAAGGTGATCAACACGTGGCATGATGCAACTGAATGGCCACCAGAGATGATCCACCAAGCACATATAGCCAAACAATCACTTGCGTCTGTTAAGCAAAATGTAATTGTTGTGTGCTTTGGGTAAGTGACGAGAAGTGCTTCATGATACATTCTTTTGTTGCATCTTTTAACACAAACTGTGTTAATTTCTAAGATTCATTGTTAACCATTGCCACTCACATCAGACTCAAAGGCCTGTTGTAAGTTTCTGAGCATTAGTTAGTAGGACTAGATTGCTAGCCTCAAGCCCATGAGCCCTATGGAAGATCAGTGATATGGACTATGTTTGGCAGTCATTTCTGTTCACCCACCCAAGTAATGGCTGGACCCAGCGTTCGGCTACTCAAACTTCACTGATCAAGAGACCAGCAATGTAATGAAGTAGGTCACAAAATTGATCACAGAAGCATTCTAGCAACACTTTCGCACTCTTGCGTTCCCACTTGTATCGTGGTCAAGCGTCAACAATCATGCAAGAATGCAAGGGAATCACTACCCAGAAATGATTAGCCCATGTTTGGCAAACAGACTCTGCTAATTTGGGTACACTTGCCGAGTAATGGGCTTTGAGCAAGGTATTGCTTAAGTTCTGGGGCATGCATCTCCACGATTTCCAAGGTAAGCAGAACTCCATTCTTCTTTTTCTTCAATACTGTACTTATTTCCTTTCCATCCTGCTCATCTCTCTCTCTCTCTCTCTCTCTCTCTCTCTCTCTCTCTCTCTCTCTCTCTCTCTCTCTCTCTCTCGTGGTGTTCAGTTGAATGTGCAGCAAAATGGCTACAGGAATTAAAGAAAATAAGCCCTGTCGTAGGCCTATATGGGCACATGTTAATAACACGGTATTCAAAATGTGAACTTTATCTGTGATTTAAGTTCACTGTTGAATATAGTGCAGATTACTTAGGTTACATAATTACTGGTTCATTTTGATCCTATGTTTTAATTCCTCCCTTATAATTGATCTGGTTTTAGTTTGTCTGGCCGACTGAAGGATTACGTGAAAAGTCGAGACCGAACTTTTAAGGGCAATTTTTTTAAAGATGCACTCTATCTATTCCGATGGACAGAGATCCATTGAATTTTTTGTGGATCTAAGTGTTTTATTGTTACAGTGTTATATTTTATTATAATATTTTGATAATTTACAAGAGGAAAATAGAAACAAAATTCACTGAATGGGTCTTTTTCTCATATCAAACAAAACGTGATTGTTCGTTTATTATTATTATTATTATTATTATTATTATTATTGGAAGAGACAGGATTAGGATAGTGAAGAAGACTGAAAGACGGGAGAGGATCAATTATAGAGGAAATTTATGGGAAAATTGACTAAATTACTACACTGCTGAAAGGGAAAAACGTTCTTTTCCCACAATTTAGCCAAAATAGGGCAATACATTGACAAATCATTCTTCAATGGGAGAGAGCAACTGCCATTGTTTTTGTTTGTGGGTGTTGTTCTTTTGTTTTTCATCATTTGTCATTCACGTTTGATATATAATTATATATACAGTATATTACAATATATATATATATATATATATATATATATATATATATATATATATATATTTTTAAGTGTGTATATATATATATATATATATATATATATATATATATATATATATATATAATGTATATATCTTCTGTATATAAAATCACACTGTATAAGTGTGCGTGAAATTCTTGTCCTCAGTGAGGTACCTCGAGTCTTGCGAGAGCTCAAGAAAACCAAACAGAGTTAGTTTACATCCATGTGTCAAAGCAAAAGACACTGCAATAACACTAAATTCTGTAAGCAACGCCAGATACGGCTGGTGTTTGGAATTGAGAACGTGTGGCTGCGTCATTTTTTGGTATAAACATCATCCGTCGCTGGATGGGAATCTCTCTCTCTCTCTCTCTCTCTCTCTCTCTCTCTCTCTCTCTCTCTGTACTTAGGAAACAACGTATCATAGAGGACAAACATAACGACTTTTCACTGCAGTAGAATCCCGGAGGAGAGCAGTGCTTTCCGTGTACCTCGTGAGATGCACTGTGAGCAATCCGACGGCTTGTTTGTAATGCCCATTCAGCTATCAGCTGCGATTACTTTTTAGCCCGTTACTTTACGACCATTCCTCTTCCTTTCTTCAATCTTGCTGCCCAACTTCTCTGAACAACCCTTGCTTTTCACTGTCTAAAGTACTGGCAGGCTGAAACTGCCCCTTCTTGGCTTTGTAGCCGATTTTTCATAAATGATATTTCCGACAAAGGCGCGCGGGAGATTTCGTCTTTATGACAGGTGACTTGAGACTCGCTGGTCTATTGAATGTAGCTCTGTGCTTATACGAACATCGTCAGATCTCATATATTCTGATCTGTGCTTTGTAAAACCTTTAAGAGAAATCATAATTGACACACTTTTAAAAGTAACGCAACATATCAGAGTTAACGTATTGTTACACAGATATATTCTCACGAAAATAACACATCCTAAGTTCTAGAGAATTGCAGCAATGATAGAAAAATGATTTATCCTTCAAAATTATACTTGAGGATGTTTTTTTAATGATATACTTTACTTGAAAGATTGATTGCTTTTTGTCCTGTTTGTGATGTTCCCCAAGAGATACGTGATTTCAGTTTTAACAATAATGCAAGTATACACTTTGTTATACTTTTTCATCGTCACACACAAACACACACATATATATATGTGTGTGTGTGTTCATCCGTTCTGGTGAGTGAACTGTCTCCGCCCACAAACTGTTGTCTACACGTAAGCTTGAACGGCAGTTTCTATGAACTGAGAGAAGAAAAGACAGGTATACTTGATCGTGAATAGACGGCCTTAGGCTGTTGAATTCTTTAATAGTGAATGGGTGTGTTGGGAGAGAGTGAGAGGAGAAGAAGAATGGATGAACTGATGGTATTTGTAGGTCATTATAAGTCCAAATCATACAATAAAAATCTAAAATAACATTTCCATGTGATACGGACAATTTGGTATGGGCCTAGGCCAATCATGTCCTTTTATATGTTACTATAATGAAAGTAAACTTCACTGTCCAATTCACAAAAAGCTGAACCAACCCCTCAGTTCTAATTTCAACTCATTCATTAATATTGGATGAGAATAGACGCCTATTTTTAATAAGAAATGTTTAGTCTATACTCTATTATGCCTTTCCTATTATTGAGTGAATTGCTGCAAGAGTAAGCCTTCCACCCCCCTCATCATATTAAGAAAAAAAGTGGCAAAACACTCACCTATATGGCTAATTTCAACTCGTGATACGTATTTTTTTGTTAAGCTTTAGGGACGTTTGTAACATAATAAATTGCTACTCATTATCTTTACAATGAAATCAAATTCCTTAACGTAGAATTGTGTATAAAGTTACATGTACAGAACCTATAAACTTGGTCAATTCTTACAATAACATAATCATGAATCAAACAAAATCTTTCCCTTCTTGGGGGAATGTTAGGTTTGTTGTTTTGAATAAATATGCATTGATAAATAGAAATGAATATATATCATTCTAATATTTAACCATAAACAGTAATTTTATTTTCCTAAATGATGGAAATACTATTTCTTACTGTGCATGATTACGTCAGCAAAAGGTACGAATTGACGTGTTGTGTAAGCCGTGAGCGCTTCGAGTTTCTCGAAGTGCAGTAGTTGCCATTTCTTAATTTAATACCTATTTTCATCTAACACATTTACCCTCCAAGTGCCTTTCGGAAAAGATTTCCAAATGTAATGATCTACATTCCCGTAAAGTTTTAATCTAGAATTTTCAGTCATTATCTTCCAGGTAATCAGTCCCAAGCAACATGAAAAGAAACTTATCTTCTGTGTGGTGTCCCGAGTTGAAATTCCCTTATAGCTAAACTTTAACCCTTTAATGGTCAAAAGCAGATATGTTGGCCCCTGTTACGTGTACGGCTTGTACTCGTATATAGATGAAAAGTGAATGGTGTTTTTCTTTTTCTTTTTTAAACACAATTTACACACGTGCTGCTGATGATATTATTTTGATCCTTTCTAATGGTGTTAATATTCTCTATCTGATCCATTGACATGCCACTGGAATGTTTAGCTGAGAAAGCATTTGAAATATTTTTGGTTTATCTACAGTTGTGATATATATCTAATGACATTATTTTGGTTCTTGTTGCCTTTGCAACTTATATAGAGTTGAGAAATGAATGGATATAGTTATAGGTTTTTAACACATATGACATGTTTGTTCATGATAATTTAATCCAACTCAATGTTATCAACATATGTACGAAGTGATTGCAATTATAGTTAGTTGAATAAGTGCAATGCAACTTCCTACTGCTATTTAGAGTTAGTTTCCAGAGAGAGTAGATGAAGAAGAGGGAATGGGATAGGTTGGAATTTTGAAGAGATTTTGGAGGGTCATAAGTCTTTTGGGTTATTGATGATATGCACTATTTTGATATATTTACATGACAAGGATATTATACTCTAGTTGAAAATTAAAACTTGATAATATAAATGAGCCTAGTGGTGAATATAAGGTTGTGAGGAAATTTACATTACAGTATTTGATTCATTTGCATATAGTAAGAGTTGAAAATTATTTGAAAATTGAGCTCTATAATTTCAAATAGAGGTTTACTAATTACTAATAGTATTATTTTCCTTCATTCACATGGATATATACATTCGAGAATAGTATATTCTACAAATCACAGAATTGGTACACTAGTTTTGTGTACACTTCTTTGGCACCCCAAAAAATATATTGGCACCACCTAGCCCGGCCCCACCCCCCGTTGGAATGCCAGCTACGCCACTGTCTTCCATATGCATTGAAATTTTTTGCCAATTTGCATGATAATTAATTCCAACCACTGGAGTGTCCAAGGTGCGTTAAGCCACTACAACGCAGATGCGGACTCAGCTTCGCTTAATACGGAAAGAAATGATCGATTTAGGCTTTCAGTGTAGATTTTATCGAGGTAATAAACGATTATATTAATTATTATCATAAACTGTCATCAAAATTCACGTAAATTCTGATAAAAAATTGATGTTATAGGGGATGTATTACTGCAGGTTAATCATACTTCTGGCAGCGCCAGAAGAAAAGGTGAAGCGTCAGGTGAAAAATGAGAATAAACCCAGGGAACTGAAGGAAAAGGTGACGTAAAAATGAAAATTTCATTTGTTTTGTCTGTGTCTGTATGTCTGTCACGGGGTAGGGGTTTGATTTTGATTTATAAACCTTTCTGGGGTGAAATAGAGGGCGTGTGCAAAATTTTGTCAGGGTCTGTCAAGCGGTTTGGATTTCACTTTCGTATATATATATATATATATATATATATATATATATATATATATATATATATATATATATATATATATATATATATAATATATAATGTGTTTGTGTTTATGTGAGTGTACGTATGTATGCATCATATTGTAACTATGGCTTGAAGAGGTATTGATTTTTGACGAAAGACATTTTTCTCGAGGAAACATTTAAGGTGACTAGCAATTAGACTCAGTACAACGCCCCTCGTTGAATAAAAGTCGTCGGTATGCATTATTCCTCTTTGAACACGAGAAAAAACCGGAATTGAAGCATGCTGAAGGGATATCTGAAACAGCGAAAGTGTCCATTAAAATGTGAGCGAGGCAATGAAAATGGCACCACCTGTGTAATTATTTGAGTGCCATTAATCTCTTGTTTTGACGAAAGTCTGCTGCCACATTTGGCGTCCAGTGTTTTTGACGGATAGTCAGGAAAGTGGGAGGGAGGTTAACTCGTAACAATGACGTCATGGTTTTTCAACCGTGTGGATTCAATTCTCCGCCAGACCTTTTCTGCTACGCAGTTCTGCTGTTGAGTGTGTTCCCGTAACACCGAATTCACTCATGAAGTCTGGATTTGTGTCCTTAGTGTGCATTACTGCTGTCTTGCACTTGTGCCATTCCTCTGAGGTGAGGCACCCAGTTGTCTGATAGTGCGATTTCATTTGAAAATTTGGGCCACTAAAGGAGAATATGTGTATGAAAGCTATGTATCCTGTAAGGATAATTGCTGTTTATATATAGATCATATTACTGCCATAAAACATAACTCATTATTTATCTATCTGTCTAATACACACACACACACACACACACACAAAGATAAAGCTACATATCTCGTTTAACATCCCATTCGCTCTACCTCGCAAATAATACCAAAGGGGAATTATATTGAGAAGTGGTTCGTCACCCGGCGGACGCGACCCGCCGAAAAGCGGAAACCAACTACGTTCAGTGAGGTAGAGCGAATTGGACATTAAAACAATTGTAGCTTAATATATATATATATATATATATATATATATATATATATATATATATATATATATATATATATATATATATATATATATATATATATATTTTAAAAACCATGTCTCTCGTATATAACGGATTTATTTGCCGCCGTTTCACATCGCATGACGCATCTTCAAGGCTAGAAAATTACACATTGACTATAAATACATAAAAAGTCACTAATATACCACAGAAATCTTAAAAACTAAAGCATTTTTTTTTTACAAATACCATAGATAAAAAAACACGGAAGACTAAAAGAAAAAGAGAAAATAAACATAGGGAAATACTGTTTCTTTTAGTCCTGCGCGCGTTTTTCTGGTACCCTAACCCAGTAGGCTATGTTATTGAACTGGGGGACTCCGGCCCCGGTGGAGGAACTCCACTTTTTACCAAAAGTTCCCCTGTAACACTGCGCATGCGCGATAGCATTCCAGGATGCCAGCATACAATGTATCAGTTCTGAGGCTAATTACAGTCGACCGTCAGATAGTAATGGTAAATTCTTGATAAGCAACCAAAATACTATAGAAAATATCAATTTCCAAGGTAATACCCCCATGCGGAGTTGTTCAAAGTCCTACCGTTTTTTTGTCTATGGTATTTGTAACAAAAAATGCTTTAATGGTAAATTCTTGATAAGCAAACAACATACTATAGAAAATATCAATTTCCAAGGTAATACCCCCATGCGGAGTTGTTCAAAGTCCTACCGTTTTTCTGTCTATGGTATTTGTAAAAAAATGTTTTAATTTTTATCAGTTTATAAAGCTTCTGTGGTATATTAGTGGCTTTTTATGTATTTATAGTCAATGTGTAATTTTCTAAGCCTTGAAGATACATCATGCGATGTGAAACATTTAAATGTAGGAAAATGTTAATCAAGAAATGGACCAATCTCAGAATAGAATAATTTGGAAATGGAAGCGTCCTTGGGTTGATGGAATGACTTTCTTGAAGATATGTTGAATGAGGAAGTTGGAGAAGAGGCAGAGATAAATGATGACAGTGAGAAATGGGTGAATGTAAGTTTGATAATGCTTTTGGCAATGACTTTTCCTAAAGAATGGAAAGGCATCCGATTTCCCGTGTCCCCCCTAACAGGCTCATATTGTTGGTTTGATCGATGATAGCAGATTCCAGTATCTTCCCTTTGCATGCACAGCTACTTTTGAAAACCAGTTCTGCTGCACTCCAGTTTATGGTATGGCCTTCATCCCTAATATGTAGAAAAATCCCCGAACTCTCTGAAGCATATCGCACTGATCTTTTGTGCTCTGTTAATCTTTGCGAGATGGATCTACTCGTCTCCCCCACGGGGTCAGTAGCCTTGGATTAACCCATTCCATGAAAGGACCTCTAGGTCAACACGAGGAACAATGGATATCTCCCCAAAACGAAGCATCATCCCCCAAACAGATGAATAATAAATTAATGAGCCCTTTAATTCCTAAGGTAGACCAATGTAACTTCAAATGACGAAGCATAGCAAAACTGTGGCATAAAATAATGAAAAGTAATACTATACTTAATTTAAAAATAAAAGAAATCTACGAGAGAGCGAGAGAGCATTTCCAATGCACTGAGATTATTTTTCAAAAATGACATTTGTGCAAACGTGAAACAACCTCGACAATACGTAAAATGCAAAAAAAAAAAATAAAAATAAAAAATTATGAAATGACATTTAAAGGAGGGAGAGAGTCACTCACCTGGTGATAGTTAACATTTAAATTTCATTTAATTTAAGCTCACATATCCTCATTCATGATAATAACGTTTCTAAAAGAAGAGTTAGCGCTCAACTCAGTTGTTTACAAGAGAAACAAAATCAGGAAATACCAAAGAGGATTATAACAGGTCAAGTAACTTGGAAACGGAGATATGTCATCGTTGTTACGCTATTTGGGGGGGGGGGGCCCTTTTGACCAAGTACGCTAGGATATACCGTACACTTTAAAAATGGATGATCAATATCTCTAGTCCCAGCTGCTAAGTATGAAAACATTCCTTCAGTTTAGAATTACGCCCTTGACCCTCAACATCACGGCTAAACTATAAGTGCTCTTCAGAGCCTTAATTTTTTCAGCGCTTTGTTCATTAATTTTAGCTTTTCTTTCACTGAATTTCTCATATACATTTTTAAACTCTTCTAAACCTACGAAAATATTGGCAGTAATCTATTGCAAAAATGGCTTACTTGAGCCAGTAATATGAATCAACCGACTCTGAAAACAATCATTAAACCCATCACTGGTTCAGGATAATTCTCATATCAGTAATAAACTCGTACGGATCACTCTGATACGTTACCTTTAACTCTGATAACTGCTTAATAACACTGTACTGCTGAGACAACGTCTCGGCAAACGATTTCTGTAATAATTCCTTCGCTTCCTCATATGAACGCTTACTCCATTCAAGAGAATTAACCAATTTCAGAGGGCCACCTGAAAACCTGTCTCGTCAGAAGAGCAAATTTCACATGAGTGCTAAGAGCGTGTTTCTCGACAGTTCCTTTTAGTATGTTGCAACTTTCATGTGATAAAGAATACCAAGTGTAGAATTATGTGCTTGGTTAACAACTCTGTTCACATTATCTGTAATTAAGCCATATATACAAACCATAGAAACGCCAACATTCATGTAAATTTCTCACAAAAGAGTCAAGACACCAAAGTTACAAAGACCGCTGGCAGCTTTGTGTAAACCACTGTATCTCATCGTTTGTTTATTTAAATTCCATTTTCATCAAGAGAATCCGAGAAAAGAGAGTATAAATTATAATTACATACAATTTTTAACTAAGAAACATGATGGTGAACTCAAATCGGGACAATAAGGGTGTCCCGGAAGGGTCAATGCGGGCCAGGGGACAAAATGATCAAAATCGGGACATGTCCCGAAAAACCGGACGTCTGGAGGTTTGTACGGCTGAAACAGGCGGTGAGTCTGTTAAACATATTTCTTACTTCTGTCTGCGGGCTCCGTATGCCCCCGTAGATTGGGCTTAGACAGATGATGTGTGGATTGATGCCCGGAATAATCGCGCAGACTTAAGTCAAGGCGGAGACTGCATTGATCAAGAGTTTCTAATAAAAGTTATGTCTGAAAGCATTGCAAAGGAGAGTTGTGTACGGCACGTATGGATCTGGAAAAACATTGTGGAATCGAAAGAGACAGTTCATTGGGTCTTGAGGCTGCCTGGTTTGGAAAAGAAGTGAATAAGATAGATTTAAAATTTTTACGATGGAAGCAAAGCACTGTGTTAGAGTGTTTGGTTAGGAGAGTGAATTGTTTGATGTACTGTGAAAGTGAGTCTGGGGGAACAACGTCTTACTTTTCCATTGTATGAAAAAATGGCCTAAAACTGTTTATGAAGATGGTGATGATGATGATGATGATGATGATGATGCACGTTAAATTAATAGTGGAAGTAATGGAATCAGTTGATTTGTTTAGGATTTTCAGAGTAAATATTTCAGATGATTGCAGTAAAAAATAAGAGTTGAGACCAGAACAGGTGAAACAAAAGTGAGATAGCAGGGTGTATTGTAGGAAACTAGGAGGGTCTGTCTAGAAGGTGAGAAGAGAATATGTATCCGGAAACCATTTTGGGTATGAATAAGGGGACTGTTGAGCTACCTCACCTTTATGGAATGAATAAGGGGACTGTTGAGCTACCTCACCTTTATGGAAGTGAAGTAAAACTGAAATTGAGTGAGAAAAAAGGCTTGAAGCTGAACATGTGGATTGTCAGTGTAGTACATGTGGCTTAAGGAGCAAGAAAAAGATCAGTTTAGTTGAGAGGATAGACCAGAGTGTTTTAAGATGGTTAAATCATATGGAAAGAGTGGATGATGCAACTGTAGGCTGGAAATAAGAGTATTAGGATGGAAGAGGTGGTGAATATGAAAAGTGCTGGGTAAGTGGAACGATCATGGTATTGGAAAGATAGGGCCTCAAAAACCAGGAAACACGAGAGTGCTCTGAAGATGAGGTGACTGGTTCATCATGTGGGGAGAGTTTTGAAGTGCCACTGATGAGTCTCCTGTGTAAGCATAAAAGGTGGCAAATGGAAAGTTTTCTGAATTGGGGGTACATCCACTATTCAGCAGTTAATAAATGTGGCAGTGATCAGTGCCCTATCTTTCAGCAGTTAACGAATGTGGCAGTGATCAGTGCCCTATCTTTTCCTGGGAACCACTGTCTAATTAGGGGAAATGGTTTTGTGTGAAAAAATAGTTAAGGTAATTTGAGATAAATCAGCCAAATGACCGTATGACTGAAATTTTATCTACTGTAGAATCAGATATTCTCACAAGCTACATATATTCATGTTCTTTTCAGAATGTTGCTGATGGACACACCCACGACAATGTCACCGTGGATACCTTCCCCTCAACGCGCACACCCAAAATACTACAATCAGAAAACATTTTAGTAAATAGAAGACCTACACATATAGCTGTATACTACTTACGGTACCAGATTGTTAATTTGCGTAAGATTTACAAAAACCATTTTTGAAATTAATCCCAACTCTCTATTATGATAGCTGTATTCCTTGCATCGGGCAGGAGGACAATAGTGTGTTTAAGTTGAAAACAACTATTAGGATCATTTAGTTTGAACCGTTTATAGCCCATCCCTATCGGGTGAACTGTTGGTTCTGACATCAATTGTTTTCCAATCAGTATTTTCTGTTGGCGGCCTGCGAGGATGTATTGGAAAGAGTTGTTGAAATTTTTGTAGTTTTTGACCTGGTTTGATACTAATTTGGTTTTGTTATGTAGGATGGGTGATCTGGAAGATAAAAAAAAAAATAGGACTTGTAATGTAAGAGAGTATAACTGCATCTTTAATCTTCATCCTATGACTGTCTTGATAGTTGCATAAGTGTATGAACAAGGATTGTTCTTTCAGTGGCCAACTGCAGTCACTGTGCTGATTGGCCAGATGATGTTATGAATAATTATTTGAAGCACAAAGACAGGCAAGAACCTCACAAGAATAAGAAAAGACAGGAAAGTGATTCTTCTAAACCTAGGATAGAAAGTAACAATAGATGCAAGAGTTTTTCTAGTAATCCTTCAATTATCCGGATTAACAGAGCCATGGACCTGTCGGACAAGTGACGAAATCCGGATGAGGTCAAATAAAAAAATCT
Source organism: Macrobrachium rosenbergii (assembly GCF_040412425.1). Classification (NCBI taxonomy): domain Eukaryota; kingdom Metazoa; phylum Arthropoda; class Malacostraca; order Decapoda; family Palaemonidae; genus Macrobrachium; species Macrobrachium rosenbergii. Next base: position 2,584,330 of record NC_089779.1, on the reverse strand, counting down.
AGGGGTGTTCAAGGACAACTATGTAACCCTTCCTCACCTAACCTTGTCAATACCACATAACTGTAAACACTCAATATGCTTATAAACAACAACCAATACATTTTAAACTGAAAACTTCATGGAAAAGGCAATTATTTACCTTTTTCCCAATATATGTAGCAAAATGTACGGCATATATACAGTGAAAAAAAATGCAAACCATTTTTTTTTCTCTGTAGCCTACCTGTTTATCCACTGCATACCATGGATTTATGACCAATAATGTATTTCTATACAGTAACTTTCTTATCAGTTGTTACCACATTTTATTACCATACATGAGATACAAAATGTGTATGTGTAAATTATTGACCTAGACTAGGTGTTACGCTCACAGTATCCATTTGCATAAGTCAAACGGGCTACTACTGCTGTGTTTAAGATAAAGAAATGAAAATGGAAATGATATTTTATCCATTTATACTGTATTATTGGTACAGTATCATGTTATATCACCAATGTAATATGTACAAAATAACCATTCATCCACCATATGGATTTACATAGGCTAGGCTAATGAATAGCTGGAATTAATATTTGTATTTTTGTACACAACTGTAAAACAGGTATGCAAAGGTAAAGCAACATAACTTATGTTAAATTAATATTACTCAAAATGGCAAAACAGCTGTTTCCCGACTCTTTTGTTTATGTCAGTTCTCTGGTTAGTGGTTTTTAATGATAACAGGTTATGAACTGTTACATAAGCCATAAGTTTGGTAATCTTGTTTTAAAAACTAGCTTAGTACCATCTACCAGAAATGAAATTCACTCTACAAGCATAGCCTTGTACAGTATGATCTATGGAAAATGAAATTCACTGCATGAACATAGCCTAGAACAGTACGATCTACCAACTATGGAATTCGTTCAGTAAGTAAAGATTATTTTTATTTTTTACTTTCATTTATTTAACAGAAGAGGGGATTACTGAGGAAATGAGGCTAGCCTATGTTACCTGGGCTACCAAAAATGCAGCTCGCACGAAATTTGAGCTACGAACTAGCGAGCCTGGGGGACGCCATCTCTCAGTGCGTCTGGCACTGCCAGCACCGAGACGCCTAGCCGAGCGGTCTCACTCAGTTCACGTGGTTACACTGCTGTACGAGCATCTCTGCAGCATCTAGTGGCATTATTCATTTTGTTTTCTCTCTGTGTCCCTGTATTTTGGAACTTTTTTTAGTTTTCAACATGGGTCTTAAGAAAGTGTGTTAAGACGAGTGCTGAGAAGAAGAAAATAATGCTGATTGCCTTGGATATGAAGCATGAAATCACAGAAAAATGCGATCGAGGTGTTCGTGTTATGGACTTGGTGAAGCAGCATGACCGGACTGCTTCTACGATCTGTACGATTTTGAAGCAGGAGGAGTTGATAAAGACTGTAACGCCAGCGAAGGACGTTAAGATTATTGCAAAGCTCTCTGGACCTCTGCCCATGAAGAGATGGCGGAGTTATTGTCGGTGTGGCTGAATGAGAAGCAGCTCGCAGGAGATACCGTGATGGAGAGCATCATCAGTGAGAAGGCACAAGATATCTATGTGGATTTAGTGCGGACGATGGCGGGAACATCGACGGATGAGGCAGCAGAAGAGTCATTCACAGCCAGCCAGGGCTGGTTTGATCATTTTAAAAAGAGGACTGGCGGTCACTCTGTCGTCAGGCATGGTAAGGCAGCAAGCTCCAATGTGAAGGCAGCTGAGGAGTTTGTTTGGTAGAAGCAGGATATGTCGCCAGCAAGTCTTCAGCTGTGACAAGACAGGGCTCTTCAGGAAAAAGATGCCGAGGAGGACCTATATAATGGCAGAAGAGAAGAGCTTGCCAGGCCACAAACCTATGAAGGATAGGCTGACCCTCGCACTGCTGTGTGAATGTGAGTGGCGATTGCAAACTTAAGCCGCTGCTTGTATATCACTTGGAAATCTCCAGAGCCCTTAACTCCCACAAAGGCATGGGTCACCAGGGATGTCTTCATCCACCATGTAAACGTGGTCGTTGGTCCTACCATCAAGAATTACCTCACCACAAATAACTTACCCCTGAAAGCCCTTCTTGTCCTCGACAACACTCCCATGTACCCACCAACCCTCACAGACGACATCTATGAAGAATTCAAGTTTATCAAGGTCCTCTTCCTTCCACCCTATCCTGCAGCCCATGGACCAGCAAGTGATTTCAAATTTCAAAAAGCTCTTCACCAAGCATCTGTTCAAGCTGCTTTGAGGTTACAGAGGCCACAAACCTCATGCTTGGAGAATTCTGGAAGATCACTACAATATCGTGACCTGCCTCAAAATTATCAACATAGACTGGCAGGTTGTTAAAAGGAGGCCCTTAAACTCTGCATGGAAGAAGCTGTGGCCTAAATGATGTGTCTGAAAGGGACTTCGAAGGATTTGAACCAGAAGAGCTAGTGGTGGAGAATATTGTGTCCCTCGGAAAGTCCATGGGCCTGGAAGTGGATGAAGACGTTGATGACCTCGTCGAGGAACATATTGAGGGACTGACAATCAGGAATTAAAGGAGCTACATGAGCAGCAGTGTATGGGGGCTTTGCAGGTTTTGGAGGAGGAGGAAAAGGAGGAGCAAGTGTTGGAGGAGGTTGCTACAAGCGAGGTTAAGGAAGTGTTGGGAATGTGGGAGAAAATTGTAGTGTTTATTGAAAAGAAGCGCCCTGAAAAAGTTGCGACAAGTCATGTGTCGGAGCTGTATATTGACACTTGCCTAGCTCTAGCTCATTTTCGAAAAATTTTGAAAGACAGGGAGAAACAAACCCCGTTGGACAGGTTTTTAATGAAACGCCCTGTGTGTGAAAGTGAGGAAAGTGTGGTGAAAAAGGCAAAAGTCAGTGAAGAAGAAGATTAAAAATTTTAAAAAGTAGCAATTAAGTTTAGTGATAAAGTGTAGCATACATGGTGTGTAAGTTAAATTTAGCAATGCATCATCAAGTGTGGAGCGAGTAAGTTGTTAGTGATAGAGCATGATGTGAAAAAACTCAGTGAAGAAGTAGAAGATTAAAAATAAAAAAGTAGCAATTAAGTTTAGTGATAAAGTGTAGCATATGTAGCATGTAAGTTAAATTTAGCAATGCAGCATTAAGTGTGTAGCGGGTAAGTTAAGTTCTCGATAGAGCACGATGTGAAAAAACCTCCCTCGCCAATCTCCTCCCTCTCACCACCACCCTCTGTACCCACCGAGACATTCACTACCCTGCTCGTCTCACTGCTCCACCTCCACTAGTGTAAAGTACACTTAATAAAACCAGTTTTTTATGTAAGCCACTTACCAAGTAATTACACAGCTATAGTTTTCTACTTGTCGGCAGCTAGAATTTTGAAATTTGCAGTAGCGCTACTTTTGCTCTGGCTAGGCAACTGACCCCGCCCACTTTCGTGGTAAGAGAGGAACCAGCTCAGCAAATGAGTTCAATATGTTTCTGCCGGCTGATGGCTGTGGATACAGTGATTAGCAGCAGCGGTTTTTTGAAATTTTTTCACTTCGCAGTTGATCTTATTTGACAACAATTGGTGAAGTATTCTCATTTTTGGTAGCCTTTTCAGCACAATTAGACAGTGTCAGGCATTTTTTGACAGAATTACCAAATTTGACTTTTTTTCTGCACTTAGACTTTAGTACTAGTCTTGTTGACTTGTGACCTGTCGGCTATGTCTGATTCTGGTTCCCAGAGTTTTAGGTATTGCAGCAAAGGCTGCAATACTAGAATAACTAAAGCCTGTTATGACCCGCACACACTGCACGAACTGTAGGGATCAAATATGTTCCCCATGGAACATTCGTAACCCTGGGATGGCTACACATGAGAAACTTAAAATTCTTTCAGAAAGTCAGTTGGAACAAGAAGATATGCCCGGATACTTTCATTTTTCCAATAACCCAGGAAATAAAGCAGGACCTGCTTTGGTGGAAATCAAGAGACAAGCTCTCTCAAGGGAAGTCACTCCTTTCTCTGAGCCCCGACCTAGTGTTTTATACAGACGCATCAGACCTAGGTTGGGGAGCTCTCCTGGGAGACAGGGAGGTCTCTGGCCTTTGGACTCCAGAACAGAAGGAGTGGCATATAAATGTAAAAGAACTGACAGCAATTCACTTGGGGCCTTGGTCCCTGGTCTGATTGTATTGGATAATGTCGAGTTCTGGATAATGGCGATCCGGATAATCGAGGGATTACTGTATTAATGATCTCTCAGAGTAACTCTTCTTCTCCTGGTGCACCTAGTAATCCTTCTCTCTCTCTCTAGACATTTTTTTATTCACTATTTAGAGCTCCCATAATTGTTTGGGGTATGAGGTCTAAGAAATTAGTATCTGATGTAGCAAGCCTTAGGACTATGTTAGAAAAGTTTTGGAGTTTGCCACTGCTACACTTGCTCTATTACCAATCCAAATGAATTGTTACTAGCCACAGCCCTGCAATGCTTCCCTCACTTTTGGAGCTGGGTATGTCAGGGAGCAGAAGTGGTCACGTGCCTGTTGTCTCCTTCCTTGGCCAACATGGCACAAGTCTTGTACAAGTTGGAGCTCAGTCACTGAGGATGTACACTGTAAGATCAAACAAAGCAAGCTCGGCAAGGTGTAGGTAATTTAGCTGTAGATCAGCATGTTCATTATAGACCTAATTCTGTCTCCCATGCCTTCCAGGGGGCTGCGAACACCTTGCAATCCTTATCTGGGATCTTATTCAAGTTTTCTGGTTACTTCTACTATCTCTTGTTTGTTGATGTCCCCGCAAGAAGGGTGATTTGATGGCTTCTTGAGGGTGCTCTTTTGGTGCCAGACTCTCATTCTCCATCTCAGTTTCCCAAATGTTCTGGGTCTACCAATCAGTTTCCATGCCAGTTGTCTAACATGCAGGAGGTTTATTCATGCAGGCATTCTAGGAGCGTTTGGAATCATGTTCATGACTGTAGTCTCCTCAGACACCATGGATTCCTTCATGGTCTCATCATACATATATAGTAGGTCTTTTCAGGTTTCTTTGAAGAGCTCTAGGTCTCCTCTACAATGACAATGCTCAGTGCCTTCCTTGAACAAGCAATTGATCCTGTGCCATTCATGACACCCACCACATCATCAGTGCTTCAGACGATTTAGGTGCTGGTGCCAGCCACCACATCATTGGTACAGGAGTGCACCAGCATGGAGTTCTCTACTTCTGATGACCAGGTGCAAGTTTTGCTAGTTCTTCCTCTTCCAGGAGGAAGTTTTTGCTTCTAACTTAAGTCTCTTTTAGAAGAGTGGAAACTACAGTATAGTTGTCCAAGGGAGTTAGGGGACCTGTTTCTGCCAACCCTTCTTCTCTGGTTATTCCCTTTGTGAATCCTCAGAGGTTTCACCAAAACACCCCCATACTTCAGCTGACCATATGGAGACACTTGACTGTCTCTTGCAAGCAGAGGTTTTCCAAAGGAGTGCAGAAGATCCATCATTAATTCCAAAAGGCAATCGACCAGTGCACCCATACTACTATAAATAACCTGAGTGCTTTTTTCATTTATACTACACTAGTGGTTTTACTGTTTGTACTATAAAAGGTTCTCATTCTGTGTTAGCATCCATATTATTTCATTCTGGTCTGGATTCCTCTTCTAACTTGGACAATAAGAAAGCCACCTGTTCCTTTCAAATTGAGGTTCCTAACTCTACGATTAAAAGTTTCCCCTGGAGCTTAGATGTAATGCTGAAGTATATGAGTAAGCCTTCACTTGAACCCTTAAACTCAGCCTTCCTGGAAGATTTCATGATTAAAACTGTTGTTACTGTCTTGGCCTTAGCAAAAAGTCAGTGAACTCCAGGCACTCTCCTGCAATGCGGGTTTTACTTCCCAAGGAACAATCCTTTCTATTTTGCCCCTCTTCAGCTTAAGAATGAATTCAAGTCTCGGACTCTTTCTCATTCTTTTGACTTCAACCAGTCTTTCCTCCTTTGTGCCAGATGAGGAGGAATCTTCCCAGTGTTCAGGAAGAGAGCGCAGTTTCTATAATTGTAAAGGACTTGGGACCTCAGACACAAAGTTAAAAACTTAATTTTTTTGCACTCCTAGAAACCAAATAAACCTATGTCAAAGAATGCCATGGTCTTTCTGTTTAAGGACCTGGCTAAGGAAGCACTACCACTCTAGATCACTCTTTCTTGCCACTCTTAAAGTAAGTTTCACGGTGTGAGAGCAGTGGCAAATACCTAAAGTTTCCTTAAAAACCTCTCTCTTGTGTGTTAACAATGAAGCCCATGGAGATGTAGCTTCTTATTTGCCTGACACTATTTGTGAGATGTAGAGAGTCGGTACAAGTCATGCAAAGCATTTTCACCCTTCATTACAACAGGGGAACTCATATCCTGCATGGTTAGGTTAGCTATATTCTTGCCTTTTGTTATTTATTTAGGAAATTATTGAGTCTTAGGGGAGTATGAGGGTGCTTATTTTGAGACAGGCAATGGCCTTCATCCATTTACCATAATTGTTCTACTGGCCCAGGCACAAGGTCTCTTGTCCCACTTTCATCAAATGAGCCTCCTACAAATTTCAGAAGTCCTTGCAGCCTACTGAATTAGTCCTCTCCTAGTAGCAGTACTAGCAGATGGATTCTAATCAACAGGTAAGTAGTGTTTTATTTCTAGTGGAGTTTTGATGTTGTTTGGGGGGTATTATTATTTGTCCTCTCACCTTTTCCCACATTTTCTTCAATGTGGGAATCAGCTATTTTTATAACAAAATTTATTTTTTAGATACCTCTCTGCTATGCATCACCCCCTTAACCTCACCCACTTATGTGGATGGAGGCAGGGCCGGCTCTGCACATAGGCCATGCAGGCAGCTGCCTAGGGCACCAAATTACAGATTAAAAATAAATAAAATAAAATAAACATTAAAAATAATCAATAAAAATATATGTATAATAAACATGAAACACTCCCTTTACACTTACGCTACCTGACACGTTTTCTCCTCTTTAGCTGAAGAGGTTGGTTCATACTGCCTCTGCATTTGCACTGTTGTCTGGTACGACATTCTAACAAAAGTTCAGATTGTTAATAAACTTCTGCAGTCAGTAAGCATGCACATGGATGTAGCTGTGGACCTACTGAAAAAAGGTGAGGTTTCCCTAGCCAGCTACAGAAGTACTGGCTTCACTGAACCGAATCCTCTGCAAAAGAAATGTGCGAGGAGAGGAACGTGGCTGCTGCCCTAAAGCATAAGAGACCCTGAACTACCAAAAGGCAGTTTGCACAGGAGGCTCCCGATGAGCAGCTCAATGATGAACTGAAGAGAATAAAAGTTTCTTTTTTCAATGCGGTTACTGATGTGTGCATCTCATCACTAACAGAGAATAAGAATGATGAGTGACATTGCCAATAAATTTAGTGTTTTCATAAACTTCCCTGATCTGCCATCAGCTGAGCTTGGGAAGCAAGCTAAAGAACTAACCAGAACCCTGACCTTTGGAGATAAGTTGGACTTAGTTGTGGAAGAACTGATTGTGGAAATGCAATCTTTTCAAACTTGGCCCAAATACAAAAATGGCAACACTTGAACTTTTGGTTTTTCTGGAGAAGAAAAACCTAAAGGAAGTATATCCCAATATGTGGATAGCACTGAGAATCGCTGTCACCACTCCAGTGGCTGTGGCATCTGCTGTGAGAAGCTTCTCCAAACTCAAGCTGATTAAAACTTATTTGAGGTCTACTGTACAATGTATCAGGAATGCCTCAGTGGACTGGCATTAATAAGTATTAACCAGGAAGTGTCTAAACAAATTTTGTTTGATGAAACCATAGATGCCTTTGCTGCTAGGAAGTCCAGATGTGTGAAGTTTTAAAGAAACATTGGAGATGTTAGTACTATTTATCGCTTAAAATTGCCTTGTTTGCGCACTGTGAACATTGTTTTAAAGACTTTTGTCACTGAATACTATAACCAAACAGCAAAGTACAAAATGTCCTTGCTCTGAAACTTTTATAATTGATTTTTACTTTTGATTGCACTGTTTCACATTGCTTTTTGGATTCTGCACTTTAAGACGCTCGAACCAGCAGTTCACTATTAAGGGAGGGTCAATATACGGTTCAAATTAAACAATCCCATTAATTTTTTTTCACGCTCTATCGTCCTCTCGCCTGATGCGGGGAATACAGCTATCATAAGTATTAGAAAAATTAATTGTATATTAAAAATTTCTATTTTCTGTTCTTATGCAGTAGGTAACAGGAAGAAGAATGATTTAGAGAAGGGATTTCTCTGAGTCCATACGAAAGGTATTTTGACTTTGTATGACGACCATTATCCTTGGAACAAAAATAAAGTCGTTCCTATTATAGATTGTCACAAATCTCCGGATGAGTGAATCTGAGTGAGAATCCAGATGTAGAAGCTCACATCATCCATCACCTGTCAGCTTGACAAAACCATCCTGAACCCAGAGTCAACCTCAGGAGTTTGCAGCAAAGTGAAGTCATAATTTTTAAGTGATTCCCGTTAATACTGAAAAAACGGACCAAGCCCAGAAAATTAGCTTTCTTTAAATATAGAAAAGATAAAACAGAGGGAAGCAAATAAAAGAGTACTAAATATAACTGACTAAACAATATTTGCATGCTGGTATCCACAGAATACATTCCAAAATTTTCTTTGAAAGCCAAATGACCTTTTGCGAAGAATGACCATATTGGTTTTCCCAATTTAGCTCATTCTGAAGATTTTAGGTTCTTGGTTTTCAGTTTTAGGATGGCTTTTCAGGTTTTCTGGGGGAGCGAGGTGGGAGAAGAGATAGGAAAATCTGTAATTACTGTGCATATGTAGACACACACACACACAAGGTGTAAATAAAAGGCAAGGTCTGCCCACATTCAGGCAAATTGAGGGTGATAATTTGTGACGCCAGAGCAGACCGTTGGTTCAGCTGGTAGCCTTTCCTGAGACAAACTTTTTATTTTTCAGACCAAAATGCAAATGCAATTAGGAGATATAAACATAAATAGCACTGCCATAGCTGTTAGTGAGTTCTGTCATGGAGAGAATAAAACTCTCTGTGAAATTTAACATGGGTTATAGGGAAAACGGCAGAGAAAAGGCGGATATAATTTATGTAATCTATTGATCAATAAGAAAAAGTAGTGCAACATGATGAAAAGTGTTTATTGTTATGTTTACACGGGATGCTATAGTGGAAGTGCCGATGATAGGCCAGCATATAGTTTGTCCAAAGTCATCCAAGACTTAATATATAATATATATGTATGTATATATATGTATATACTGTATATGATTATGTATGTGAGAAGCAAGTTAAAACAGAGTGCAAGGCAAATGCCACTCCCAGGCATCTCATGCAGATAGGAAGAAGATCCAAGTGTTTTCTGTCCAACGAATTTTATTTCAGCATTTTGAATAAAAGGAGCCTTTTAGGGGAAGGAACCCATGAGACCACTTCAAGGAATGTCATCCTTACAATGAATGAACTGCATAAAGTGTTGTGAATGAATATAATATTTTTCAAATTTACTTTGCATTTTAATCAGAGGAGGTATATAGAAATTGGGCAATTCCCCTACAAAACCCCACTTCGCACATTGTAGGGCAAGTAGTTCATGGAGTAGACCTATAGGATATAGAGGGTAAGTAATTGATCAATTCTAGTTAATTGATGGAGAAGTTTGAATGAGGTTGCAAGAGGAAAATGTCGAAGGGGATGTTGGCAAGAGCAGCCATTATGGGTCCAAAGTGAAGTCAGAAAGACATGTAGGGAAGGTCCACAAGGATCGGAAAAGAGTGCAGTCAGAATTAAATGTTACAAGAAGTGGAGGCTCAGGAGTACTGAATCTGAGAACAATTTTGGGGGAAGTGAAGGTCTGTGAGAGAGGTGCAAAATAATGAGCAGGAAGATAAGTACTGCTGATTTATTGATGAAAACGAGCTGCTTATAAAGAGGGATGCGGACGTCTGCGTAGTTCGCAGAGACCGCTGGTACAAAGATTTACAGGTGAGCTGAGGTCAAACTAATTCCTTACAAAAACAAGACAGGTTCATACAGAGAACATAGTGATCACCAATGTCTGACACATGACATAAATAACTCGTTACTTGTACATAAAACATGATTGTTTACAAAGACAACATATATATAGGTTACAATTATGATGATAAATATAAACACCGATCGACCTTAGGTCGATGGAAAGGCACCGCAGAAAATGGGATGTTCTCTACAGATAACACGTTGAGCGGGGACTTTACAAGCCCATCAAAGCAAAATATTGCAACAGCTGCTTAGTATTCATGTTGTATATATGACAACTGTTTGCTTAATATTACTGAATATAGGGCAATACAGTGCTTGATGTTACCTCTGACTCCAAGTACCCTTTTTTTAATGCATTTAAAATATATTGTTCAGTGTTGTCAGAAAATTGCACTGTTTGGCATAAGAATTTCATGTGTGTCAGATCTGTGGTGATTCCACAATAAGCTGTAGGTCCTGTTGCTAAGTAACCAATTGGTTCTTAGCCACGCAAAATAAGTCTAATCCTTCGGGCCAGCCCTAGGAGAGCTGTTAATCAGCTCAGTGGTCTGGTAAAACTAAGGTATACTTAACTTCAGCCATTATTGGAACGCATAGCGCTGAATGACCTCATAAGTCCCAGTGCTTGGCCTATGGCCTAAATTTTATATTCCAATTCCAGTTAGGATGTCAAAACCTTTCTCAGATCTTTGTCATTTAGACACGCTGCTAAATTAACTCGTGCCCTCTTTTTCACCAAAGGCTATCTTAAAGATACCCTGCTTAGACCATCTCTTGGAGATAGCCAGTTTGGCTGACCGTTGTACAAAAACTTATCTCAAGCACGAACCAATATTTGTACCATAAGTGCTTGTTTTTGATGATGAGCCATTTTGTACCTACTGTACGTCTGTCTCGGAAATTTGTACTTGAAGATCCTCCTACTTATTGGCTGATTATTTTTTTACTATTTGTTCTTTCGATTGCCACCATATTTGATATATGGGGAGTTTATGATGTGTTTTTTTTTTAAGATTAATTAATGCTAATATCTGTCATTTGAAAAATATTACTGTAGTATCAATAACAATGTATAGACACGGTTATTTTGTTAGCAATAGTTTTTTTTACGGTATTTTGGTCCGATAGAGAACAAAAGGAAGAGTTATGATGATTTAATTGTCCAGACCTGTAAAGGAGGGGTAGATAATTTAAGTATTGTCGATCTACTTGTCTAAATACACACACACACGTACACACATACATTATATATATATATATATATCTGTCTTAATAGAAATAGCCTCCACTGGGAATATCTAAAGACATATATTTGTGACTATGTACGAATGCTTTTGTTTGAATCCTAATCAGGAATCTTTGGACATTTTTATTTTCAGCTAATGAGACGGTGAGTAAGGTTCTGAGCGCTTTGAAAAGGTGGCAGCACAACACCTGCTTGTCGTTCCAACGCGCCGAAAACCGTAAGATATGTCACATTTTTTTTCGCGGCGATACACGAATGATCATCCGCGTATAGTTAGTTACCCTTTAATGTTTTAACCTTTTAGCTGTGGGATATGATTATGCACATTCACCTTATTAGTTTTTTATGATACTCACATAGTTAACTAGTATATATACATACATGCATATGTACATTTTATATATATATATATATATATATATATATATATATATATATATATATATATATATATATATATATATATATATATATATATATATATTTACAGTACCTAACTAAACTAAAGTTAAGCAAACTAACCAAATAACTATGAGGACTCCCACCAACATAAACATGAGATACCGTACAGTCTACTAACATGAAATCACAAAACCTCTAAACCTCAGAGAAAAAACTAACCAAACGTAGTGAGTAGTTGCAAAGAGAAATCTAAGTATCAAATCATCTGAGCAAATGCAGGCACTAAGGTAATCGATGAGAAAGTGTGCAAGTAACTTCACCTTCACTTATCCTTCAGTCCTAAGAAGCGGGATCCCTCTTAACCTATCCTGCGGTACGAATCCTCGACATATCCTCCTTATTCTTTGTTGCGACGTATCCACGTTTTAGGACCAATATCCTGATGATCACCGTAATAATGGGTTGTGTTACCCATTACCAGTTCAAATGTAATGTAATGTATCACTAGTGTCTTTCTCATTTTCCTTTATGTATTCGTTTCCTTGTTGAGTTTAAAATCTTATTATTTCTTTGTCTGAAACGAAGACATCTCACATCTCCGTTGAGTCTGCAAATTCACATTCTTTGACATATGAAACGTTTTCGCGCCTTGTTGTGAAGGTTTTCCTGTCAGGGTTGGGTATATAAATATTCTGTTCTACATTTCGTTTACCAATTTCTGGTGGTTTTAAGTTCCTTAAAACGGCATGATTGACTGTCCCGAGCATATAATGGTGCGCAGAGACAAGTGTTTCTCCGGTCTGGGTTTTATCTTTTCTTTGACTGACATCACAGATGTTGTCATTAAAATGTGTAAGGCACTTTTGCATGTTTTCCTTTCCTGTTTTTATGTGAATGTGGTGGTCTTCTTGAAGTAAGAGTGTCCAGTATTAAGGTACGATTGCAATGCAAGTAAGGAAAGCAATAAAGGAATAGTTCTTGAAAACTTCTCCAGTGTTTATAGGGATTGTGATAAGTAAGTCTCCGTCAGTAACAGTAGCGGTAAGAAAAGGAGAAAGTGAGTTAGTTCGACACGAAAGGTTGTAAATCTGGTGCAGGGCTCCTGGGTGTTTTGGATGCTGCTGCCATGGCAGCCTGTGAGGGTGGCCACCACCTCCCCCATTTTTTGGATGTGCGAAAAGGCAGGGGGCTTCACAATTCCAGGCATCTTTACCAAACCTCTGGTGGTAGTAGCAGAGCCCCGGCCTTTCCTTCTTCTGGCTGATGCACTCTGTGGTGGGGTCCTCTGGCTGGAGGCAGTTGATGGGGTGTGCGGGCGTGGATGCCCACATCGCCGCCCTCGTGGGGTCAGTCAGCTGCTGTGCCATCTTTATCAGGTCCTTGTCCGGCAGGGTGTAGGGCTCCGTAATCTGCCCGCGGACCTCTGGGAGCAGCTGCCGCAGGAGGATCTCCCTCGACAGGCTAACCTCTTTGTGCCTGCCGCTGCTGTCCGTCTCGGGGAGGAGGAGGAGGTCCTGGAGGGCATGCCACGTCTCCAAGAGGTTCGTGTCCTGCCGGGGGTTGATGGCGAGGTCGAGGGCACAGGCGGCCCTCTCGGAGTCCGGCAGGGAGCAGGTCTCGACGAGAGTGGCCTTTAATTTCTGGAAGGTGGCAGGGCTCGTGGTTGACGTCACCCATGGGGCGACCCTCCTGTATATCTCCTCCAGTAGGGTGTTGAAAGCGATGTCCGCTGTTGATAGCGATGTCCGCCTTCAACACCTCGTCAGTCAGGCCTGCCACCCTGAATTGTCCCTCGACCCTGTAGAGCCAAGATGCCGGGTTCTGATGGGTGAATGGCGGCAGCTTTATGCTGAGGGCTGCCCTTGGTTGGTCCGTCAGGAGGGGCATCGCGCAGGGAGCGGGTACTGGTGTGGAGGAGCGCGCGGGTTTCGGTATGGAAGAGGGTTCGAGAGGGGATTGCGCGAGGGAGACATCTGCCTCTGAGAAGTTCACGGCTATTTGTATGTGGGAGGGAATGTCTGCATCCATGCTCATTCCACACTCTCACTTGGAGTGTGAAGGAACACTTGCGTCAATACACGCTTGGGAGCATGCCGTGTGGGTCTGCTAATGACGCCGGTTATTTGCCGACGAGGGTCAGTAATGCCTGAACGCTTTGTTGGAGCGCAGTAGTTAGTCCATTAGGGGCGTGGGTTAGTTCATCGGGCCAAGACTAAGTCGCAGTTTGGGTCCGTTAATGGCTCCGGGAACCACTCCGGGGGTCATCACTGTGAGAGGTGCTAAAGAAAGAGCAGGACGACAAGTACTGCTAGTTTATTGATGAAGCGAGCCGCTTATGAAGTGGCATGCGCTGACACACATACTATGTATAAGGGCAAATGAACAGGAAATAAATATACAAATCACAATAATGATAATAAGGTTGTGTAAGTGCGACCTCGGGTCCGAGGTTCACCATAGAGAACCCGTTGAGCGGGGACTTTACACCCCTTTCATTCCTTTTACTGTACCTCCATTCACATTTTCTTTCTTCCATCTGACTTTTCACCCTCTCTAACAATTGTTTCATAGTGCGAATGCGACGATTTCCTCTTGTCACGCCTTTCAGGCCTTCTTACTGTCAATTTCCGTTTCAGCGCTGAATGACCTCATAAGTTCCAGTGCTTGGTCTTTGGCCTAATTTCTATATCCTATTCTATTCTCAGTATACTCTTGTAAAGGCCTGTACTGGTTGTGGGCTGGCCCAGGCCTAGAGTTTATTGACCACAGATTGTTGTTACAAACAGGGAAAATCTATTGGTAAGTTGATCTTAAACGGTTATGTCTTATCCATCAACAGTGACATCTGGCCTAACATTTAGCAGAGCACCCTGCGCTGCCCATAATGGCCGATTCGCCACCGCATGGAACATACGGATCAACACCGGCTGTGATTCGGTAAGGCCCAAAAATCATTTCTTTTAGTATTAAGACCGAAACTTGCAGTTATCTCTTCTTTGCATATTGGAAGCTGAGGACAAACTAAAAGCTTCCCTGTTATTTGTGGTTGATGGCTGAGGCGCCCGTCAGATAGGTCCTCTGCACAAGGCACAGAGAAAACGCTACTGTACGTAATTTCTTGACCTCACTTGACATGAATCTTAGGGGGAAATTTTCTTCTCTCAGTTATGTAGCTTATTTTATATTCACTTTGACCATCATAATTCCTTAGCACTAGGAAAGGCATTGGCTTCCTGGAAGAGCTTCATCTGCATTTCCCCTCTTGAACTCCTGTCGATTACAACTGGCTGTTCAAAACGACCCGTGATTTTTTCATTAATTAATAGGCCTAAGAACTATATCACAAGGTAATGAGTTTAGTCTGCTCAAAACGTAAACTGGAATGCACTATATGAAGATTTAATGAGTCACAGGAACGCGCTAATGAAGAAAGTCACAGTTCTTGTAGTAGAATTAGTAATCAACTTGAAGAGAACCGGACTGGCGCCTCATATGCTAACTAGACAGTTTTGCAGCATATGCAATGAGAAAACAAAGCGTGATTACAGATAGGAGTTGCCTGCTTTGGATCTGAGCATCATCTTGTGCGCACAGCAGTATAACACCTGCTTCTCCCCCCTCTGCGGTGCCCTTTGAAGTGGCCTTTAAGTTTCGTCAGGGAAAATACCCCAGTTGTTTGTTATTCCTTTGGAAAGGCAGGATTCTCTTTACCTGTCCTAATTTATGCTTCATTCTTCTATGTATTTAATGTAAATATACTCATGTAAGTGAAACCCCAAGTGTTTACCTGAAATTCCTCCCTTTGAAGTAGGCCTTCAGCCAACACCTTTGCATATGTTTTACTGAACTCAGCCTAAGGGTCAAATATAGTCAATTTTCAAGGTAAGTCTCCGTTGCATTCAGTCTTAAAACATATCAGTATATATTTACACACACAAACAAATATATATATATATATATATATATATATATATATATATATATATATATATATATATATATATATATATATATATACATATATACAGTAAGCCCCTATTCGCGTTCTCACGATTCGCAGACTCACGTATTCACGGATTTCTCTGTGGAACGTATCTACCAATTATTCGGGGAAAATTCGCCCATTCGCAGTATTTTTCACTTTGAAATATTCACTAATTACTGTGTTTTCATATATTTTCATGACTAAGTGCACTTTTTTGTGATAAAACTATTAAAATACTCAGGTATAAGCATTTTTAGAGGGTTTTTCTTTTGTTTAAACTATCAAAATACTGTAGGCAGTTTTAAGTGTTTTTAGAGGGGTCTTAAGTATTCATGGATTTTAGCTATTCGCGGCGGGTGCGGTGCGCATCCCCCGCGAATACGGGGGGCTTGCTGTATACGCTTGCTGATCTTTTATCTTTTCCCTGTTTTTGAGAATTGTAGGAACGCAACTTAGTGCATCTTACGGGTCACTACTTGGGATTTTATGATGAGCAACGAATGCCAAGCAGGGGCAAGTACATCGAATTCCTGAATGCTGGAAGAACTCTTTCACTGACTACAGGCAGTATCATGGCAAAATTGATGAAGGCTGAAGAGAAGCAAATCAGTCACTATAGAACATTCAACGATAACAACACTAATGATTACGACATTACGTCAGTGATGCATATGGAGCCCAGGGTAAGTTTTATAGTATACTGTATATACAGTATATATATATATATATATTATATATACAGCCATCAAGTAGGATTCGTTAGCGAAAATTCTTTGTTGCTTCATCAGTTAAGAATGAATACAGAACTGCAGAAACTGTACGAGTCTACAATTGCTTAATCAACCAGTGAGCTGCGGAAGAAGATATTGGCACGAACGGTGAGTCGTGTAGAGAGTGTTGATTGCAGGTTGAATGATTATTCCTCGTATTGGAGATTAATCAAAAGATTTTCTTCATTCTGATAGAATGCCTTGAGGAATGAAAGGATTCTGATGTTTGTTCCATAATCTATTATGCCAGTTTCCGCTTCCATGCCTAAGGTGGTACATCAGTCTCCTCAAATGATGAGTCCAGATTATCCCAATATATGGCGCCCATCTTACTTTGAGGCGAATATTTATATACTAGGTTAATCCTCTAGAGATCAGCGTACTGGGGATAATGTTGTTCATGAGGAAGGGTTGTGGAGTTTTTGATCATTTGATGGTTTTTATATCCATTTAGTACCAGGAGGATGGACAATGATGACAGCAAAGGGTTACTAGTTCATTGCCATCATTGGTGTCTTTCTCCATTAATCTAGTTGTCTTTTTAATGACTCTGTCGACCGTGCTATTGAGAACGCCAGCATCCACAAGTTACTGAGTAGCTCTCAAGTTCCCTGTGAGCTGAGACCCATTTGCTGCAGTGGGAGAGAGCACAACAGATAATAGGCACCAATGGGAGAGTTAGACACCTGGTGGAACACTCATTAGCACTGGCTGTTAAAGCAGTGCCCTGAGTTAGTGGCCTTGATGTAAACCATAGTGTTGGTGTCATTGTTATGGAGATTCAGAAGGACATAAAGGAAAGAGATGTTACTGTTATCACTCCACTCCCTCATGACACAGCCAGACTACAGCGCTCGGATTTGAATGAGACTTATGGGCAGTATGCAATGGGGTTTTCCATTCCCAGAAGACTTTTTCTTTGAAGCAACCCCTGAGGTGGAAACCATGGTGACACCATTTACTTGATGATAGTACATTGTACCTGAAGTAAGCTTCCTTAATATAGATGCCAAGATGATGATTCTTCAGGGGGTATCCTTCATGAATTGACAGAAAGTAAGGAACCATCCCCATAAACCTTTCTTCTGATGTAGTCGATGGGTCTGCTGATTGTACAGTATGTTTGTGAGGAGGGACTTGACGTCACGGGAAGCTATGGAGGAGGTAATGCTCAAGCAGGAGGGGTTGGCAGTGTCAGAATGTGTGATAACTTCTTCATCACATGACAGATGGGGGTAGGGGATTTGGTTGAAAATAGGGAGAAATGGATTTCCCATCTTTTGGGTCTTTGTAAGTGGGTAAGGTTGAACTCCCCAACATCTTTGGATGTTTCATGTCATCCTGATGAGTGATAACCATTTTGATATAACTGTTGGTCCATCATTTCTAGGTGACCCTTTTGACTGTAGTTTTATCCTGTAAAATGGCATCTTCTCGGCTAAATATCCCTCTTTCTACAGCAGAAAGGATGTTGAACTTTTGCCCACTCTTTGAAAGACTATGTCAGGGTTGGAGTGGAGTTCCTTAGCAGTAAGTATTATGCTGCAGTGATGGCTTCTGATATTCGTGGACTCATTAAGGATAGCTGTCTAAAAGAGGTACCAGTCACCAAAACGTTCCCACCTCCACGGCATTCGAGGTTAAGGCTATCATCCAGGAGGGTCTTGCTATCAAGACTTACAACATCCAGAGGGTTTTGACAAGTCACTGTAGTTAGTTCTGAGAATTCTGGTGAACAATGTTCAGATTGAATATGTTGTGTATTTTGGGATTATTCAAACCTTGTAATGAGGAACAATTTTCCCCTGATGTTGTCACTAACAGACTGATACAGCTGTAGTTGCATCTGATTATATTTTCTTGTGAAAAGCCAAGTGTATTCATTTTTTGTTCTGTTTCCGGTATATTTTTACAATGATTAATAATGAGTGTCTCGTTTAACCTGCTGAACATTTGATAATGAAACACCAAAACGCGTTGTTAGTTTTGTAAAACCCGTTTCATCCAATTTTGAAAAGTAACGTGCTTGCATTACTTGTTTTCCATTACTTGCTAGCTATAACGTTCGTAGGGCATAGCCACTCCTAGTTGGTAACTATAGATTGAGAAATATACAAAACAAGGAAATTTAGAGCACAATTTTCCAACTGTGCTCTGGTATTCATGGTGATTTCATTACATTTGCAGTCATTTGACAAAGGTGACAAAGCCCTGTTCCAGACGAAGGATTACAAACTTCGCGGACTGCTCGGCAGATTCTCACAAACCTCTCACAGAGACCAGCATCATTTTAATGAAAGATTTCATTGTTTCAGTAAGTATGGTGCCCATAAAAGGCCCATGATTTTTTTCTGTCTTCTTTAGCGTTCTTTTTTAGCTTGTCAGTTTCTTTAATCATATATATATATATATATATATATATATATATATATATATATATATATATATATATATATATATATATATATATATATATATATATATATACTGTATATATATATATATATATATATATATATATATATATATATATATATATATATATATATATATATATATATATATATATATATATATATATATATATATATATATATATATATATATATATATATATATATATATATATATATATATATATATATATATATATATATATACTGTATATACAGTATATATGTATGTATATACTGTATATATATATATATATATATATATATATATATATATATATATATATATATATATATATATATATATATATATATATATATATATATATATATATATATATATATATACTGTATATATATGCAATATATATATATTATTATTATTATATATATATATATATATATATATATATAGACATAAATATAAAACATTATATATATACATATATATATATATATATATATATATATATATATATATATATATATATATATATATATATATATATATATATATATATATATATATATATATATATATATATATACAAAGTCCCATAAAACACTATTTGAATGCTGCAACCATATATATTCTGAGCACTTCCTTCTGTGCCCATGTTCACTGGTAAAATATGGACACATGATGTGTTACAAGAGTATATATACAAACCATATGTAGGCAGGGCAGTATATATACACTTGTAATGCATCATTTCCCCATATTTTACCAGTGAACAGGGACAAAGAAGGAAGTGCTTGATATATATGGTTGCAACGTTCAAATAGTGTTTTAATTAAGGGCCTTTTCAATATTTATCAGTGCAAAGTTTTTTCATAACAAAAATCCACGAATATATGCTATCAATTTAATGTTATCTCCATGCCCTATAAAAAACAGTACATGCTACCTATAAAAAACAGTAGGCTATATGCTATGAGTGTGAAATTTTTTTCGTAGTTACTATAAAAAATTAAACGCCCTAATGAGGTTAGGCCAGGACATGGTATTCTAAGGAAAGGCGTGTTCCCATCGTTTTACGCTCACCCTAAGGTTTTCTTCATAAACTATAGAAGTATATGCTATCAATATAAATTTTCTAAATAACCTATATACGCTAAAACTATTGTACATGTTATTGGAGGCAAATAAACAAACAGTTACGAGGATAAACAAACACTTAACAACCAAACCTACACAAGTCACAGTCAGACGACAACTCACTACAGTAAAATCAAGCTTTGTTTTCTTATATAATTATTAATATTAGGAAAAATAGTCATCACTAATTAAAATATCACTAATACAGGAAAACAAATCCCTTACTTAGATATGGGCGTTCTGGTGTCGTTGCTATCCCAGGGGCGTCGAGGCCATTCCCGTTTGCTGTCCCTCTCCTTTAACAAACTTACGAGGCGCAATCGTTCAAATTTCTTACTAATAAGAATGGTAATTTTCTTGCTTATGGCAATGGAATTAAGTGAATGCACTACACAGTAGGAAAATCCGAAAAGGAAATGCGTCACAGAGAACCTGGGTAATGCTTGAACCAGAAACGTCTACTACACGCAAATCGAGATGGTTTATTGTTAGGAACCGTTACCTACTTATATAATTTCATATTTCCGAAAATATGCAGTAAAAATGTGTCAAGAAGCATAAAATATTATAATATATTTACTATTTAGCTTATTAAATCTGTGATAACGAGTTAAAAATATCGAGATACACATATATATTTACTTTTTTGATATTTTTTTAAATGTTTTTTTAGAGAACGAACGAACTTATCGTAGAAAATGGGTAGTTTTAGTAGGATACTGAAGTAAATTTCTCGGATTGGTGAATGATGTAAAACGAAAACACTATTGATTAGCAGATCTCGTACAGATTTTCCACCCAATCGTCTCCTCCATTTGGACGGGATTCTGGTGCATGAGTCTGAAGCGTTAACACTTTTTGGTGGTAAATTCTAACTCGCATCTCACTTTTGAGAAACATTTCATGAAAGTGTCAGCAAATGCCGCACGAAAGTTAGGTAATCTTCATAAGGCCTTTTTATATTTATGATAACAGTGATGAAATCAGTGAGCTAGTCTTGTTATTTGAAGTTCATGTTTTTGCTCTCTTCTCTTACTTTCTCTTCGTAAGCTCTCTGGCTTTCAGCTTCTTGGTTTCTCTCTGTTGCTCTGCACAGGCTATATATTATATTGTTCAGTCACAGACTGTTTCAGTTCATCTTCTAAGCCCATCTCCCAGCCAAGTTCAGTGGGTTTCGTTAAGTCTGTCGCCTTGCTGAAATATTATAGGCTTACTCCCCTGACAGGCTAGGACTAAAAAAGTCTCGCCAGATAACTGTCACCACTTGAATTCCTGGTCGCTTGCGCCAATTTTAATATTACGCAGTGAGTGACAAAGACAATCGGTGGTTTGAGAAGGTATTAAGAAATTATTGCGCAGAATATTGATTTGAAATGAATTGGAATGGTTTCTTCTGGGTGATTGAATATAATTATGATTTCAAAATGCAACCCCGTAAAATCGGTGCAGAGTTTGAGGTGAGGTCATTTCAAGGTTATTATTATTATTATTATTATTATTATTATTATTATTATTATTATTATTATTATTATTATTATTATTATTATTATTATTATTATAAGCAACAAAAGGTTGCATTAGTTCCTGAAAAGTCCGCCCATTGCTGAAGGGTTTTTGAAGACGAACTTGAAGCCACCATTGGGAAAAATAAGCTTTCAGAATCTCTGAAGAGTTCACGCCTAAAATTTACACTGGCAAAATAGACATTAAATTATTTGGAACCTGATAACATTTGTTTAAATACTTACAGTATTAACATCTCGTCGGATAGGTGTGAAGGGTTAACAGGCTGGCATCATTACCAAAACGATCTCTCATTTCTCAAATTACTTTTTAAAGTCTTCTTGCCATGTGTGTGTGTGTGTAACTATAAATTACGAATTTACTTCTACAGACAACTGGCTTCGTGCTTGCCGGCTGACGGAAAATCCGTGTTTGAATGAAGGCTTCTTAAATGGTCATTGTAAATGCGTGTGCCCTGACGACAGAACTGGAATCCTTTGTGAGAAGGAGAAGGAGAATCCACCCAGTAAGTCGACTGCGGCGTTTCTTGTTTTAGAAGCCAAGGAAATGACAGCATTCATTTTCATTGTAGTGACAGCAGTGATTTTTTTTTTTATACAGTCAAAGAAGTAACTTTCTATTTTCTGTCTTCTGACATTTTCCAACACTGCCCACTGAAAGTTGATTTAATTCTTGTCTTGGAAATAGACCATAGGCCTATATAAGACGTCCTGGCTGCAACCACTGTATTGAAAGGTAGGCCTATAGAGCACTTTAATATAAAATAACCTTATTTTATGAATCTTTATGCTAGTATCCTTTCTCTTCTATAATTAGGTTACTTTGCGAAAATAAAATCTTTATATATATATATATATAAAATCTTTATATATATATATATATATATATATATATATATATATATAGAGAGAGAGAGAGAGAGAGAGAGAGAGAGAGAGAGAGAGAGAGAGAGAGAGAGAGAGAGAGAGAGAGAGAGAGAGAGCTGCTCATTTCCCCTTTAATTTTCATGATTTGTCTCATGGTTTAACAGCGTTAGGTCACACACACACACACGTATATATATACACGTGGGCAAAATTTCAAGACAAGGAATTCCTACTTAAATATCGACAATCTCCTTGGCACCATTTCGAAATAAGCCGGAACGAGCTTAAAGACACGGAAATGGGTTCGCAAACCTAACGCTGTTAAACCAAGAGACAAATTCATGAAAATTAAATTCTTATATCTGAATCGGATGTAGCAAGGATGACGTGTCAGTATGCTGTGCATAAGTATACAGACTACACTTGTTCATGCACAGTAACTGTAATTTAGATTAAATTAATCGTAACTTCTTATAGAAGGGCGTCTTTGCAGGCTATGACTCACCGTGCGCTCAGAGGGTGACGTCGGATGGCGCCGTCATTTCTAGCTATGACTTCAGAAAGGTTGATTATCGACGTAAGTAAAAGGTTGAGTATTATTTCCATAGATCTGGAAATTCTAGCATTTATTTTTGGGATGGCGTTATGGAAATGGCCAGTTAATTTTCGTTATTCGTTTCATTAAAGACTGATCGACTTACATCACTGTCACCTACCGAGTTTAATTATTATTTATGGCATTTTCTCAAATTATTTTTCGTCTTTTACTGGTCATTTCGTCGACAAGACCTTTCCATACACATTTATATTGAAGCATATCAGCCATTCGCGCTCGCTCACTATTAAATACAAAAGATGTTAATAGGCTATATTTCTGATATAAGAAACCTGCCTTATCACTCTAGAAGATTTCACACAATAAAAGTAACTGGTATAAAGGACCGGCCAAGCTGGTTAACACTCATTCCTGCTTGTTGTTCCAAAGCGTTGTTGTTGCTTTATTGATTACAACAGTTGCACAGTGCTTTGTGCAGTTGCTAGAATGTAAACACTTGATCCATATTAACCCCATTGGCAATATGCTTTAAAGTCTAACCAGTTACATCCGTGACAACTTAACAATTTTTGTGCTTCCTCGACTTGGTAAACCATACGGCTCTTGCGCATAAACCTTGAAACTTAGGTTCTGGGCCTTGTTCACGGGTCATTTCAAATGATCGATAACAAAGAGGCTTTCCCCGGGCAGTGTTCTAAGTGAGAGAACTGATGGTCTAGACTATTCAGAAATTCTACTCTTCTTGCAATCACTAGCTCCCACCACCCATGAAGATAATGAAGTTGTGGCTGGTTTTAAAAGCTATCTAAAAAAAAAAAAAGGCTGTGGACAAAACTGGAGATATTATTGACTAACTTGTCTTGCATGATTTGCTTTGCTTAGGTAACGCTGTTTGATGAATCGGGACATTTTAGAAATATTGAACTTATCTGTGATTCAGAGTTTTTTTTTTTTTTAAACATTTTAGTCAAGGGGCGTGGAACACAAGCTAGCGGTTGTCTCGTTGCAATTCCCCTGAGGTAAGCGACCATTTGACAGGTAGGAAATGGTTTCGCTTGCTGAGAGAAACGGCCTTACCTGTATATCATTGTTGCCACTTAACCTTATGGCCATCTTCATCTGTCCTTCAAAAGTCCAAAAGTTGGTGTGCTGAAAAAACCTTTCAAGATTTATGGATACCTGTCTATCCTGAGGAATTATTTTGATTTTTCTGGTCTTGCCGTATTTTGCACATCGTTCCATTTTAACATGTGGATGTGCAAGTACTCAAAAAATAAATAAATAACTTCTTCTCCAAGCATTTTTTCTGCAGAAAATACAAATTCTACTTGCTGATTTTCTACGAAGGAAGAGCATTTGCATTCATAGAAAACGATATAAACTGAGATGTAATGATTAACTCTTACATCCCATCCCTAAACAAAAACCTGTGCAGATGGCTATTTCAAGTGAGGACATCTTGAGCCATCATCACTTGCTACTGATGAGCTAAAGCCCTTAGATTGAGCCCAAGAACTCATTTTGGAGGTTTTCAACACTGCCATGACGTCATTTCATTCGGTAGCCTACCAGAAGTCTTTGATTCCTTTCACCACAAGCTGGGAAACAGTCCTCGTTATTTGATCTGCCATGCTTTTTGTGAGTGATTTTAAATGCATCGTGATTTATCTCTTCTGTGTTGTTATTCACTTCACCCATTCATTTTTTTTAATGGTCTCGAAGGATTGTTCCATTTGGTATATATTCTCTGCTTTTCTTCTGTTGGATTCTTGGGACTCGCTGCTTTGCAGTATGACCAAACCATCCATTTGTAAATGGTTATCCATCCAAATACTGACCATAATCATTGTTACTCGGCTTTACTGACCAGATCACTTGTGTAGGAACCGCGTGACCCAGGAGACGTAACTTTCCTATATTCTATTTCAAACAGGCCACTGAAAAGGCTTTTCAAAAGCAATACCTTCCAAATGTTGTCCAAGGCAGCCCCTTTCTCCTACTCTTGAACCTTTTTTTCAAATTGATGTTTAGAATAATTTGATCCTCATCGCTTATTGCATTGAAATTCCCACGTCACCCCCGCCCCCTTCACTTGGTGTAATTCACTGACTAGCATCTTCGTACATGCCAGCAGAGGACATGTGTCCCTCGCATTTCTTGTTCAGTTCTTTAAGATCATTTACTTCAAGTAAAGGAAAACCGTTCTCTGTCATTATCTACAGAACCTTTAGTAAATGCCCTACATATATGATAAAGTGTTCAGTTTGTTGTGTATATAACTACTTCCCAAAATAAGCCTTTTCTCAGAAACAACAATCATTATCGACTTGTAGATTAATTTAAGCGTGTAGCAGTTCTTGTGCAGAAATGATCAGCTAAATATTAAAATTAAATCATTCACTTACACTGATACCATCATGAACCAGCGTTGCTTGTGCCTGATGTAGGTTTCAGAAATGTTTTTTTTTAAATGTCTCTGGCGTAACACTGCCCTCAACTACCCTCCACGTTTAAAACCATTACGATTCAATAAATTCACACTGCAGGGTTTAAGTAATCACACTATGCTAATACTGAAAGACTCGTCTGTTTCCTGTAGAATCCTGGTGTTCGTACGAGATCGAGGCACCTGAACACTACTACGTCAAAATAGAGTTTACGTTTGAGGAAGTCATCGACCCGGGCTATGAAGGGAGCCGTTGCAAAGGGTCGTTATTAAGCATCGTCGAGACAAAACTCAAGGGAAGCCAAGAGCGAGTGTAAGTATTCGCAGCATCTAAAATACCGCTTGTCAGGCATTCCCATTCGTAGGTTGCGATTCTTTATACTTTCGTTGTCAGTTATGTGTTACTAACAACCTTTAGCCTACTTCTAAAATTTACTTGAAAAGGTTAGAGATGAGTTGTTAATATGGTGTTACGTTCTCGTCGTTGGAATGTCCTTGGATGTAGGTCGATGCTTGCAGATAATCTTCTAGACTAGTTTTATTACGAACTGTACGTCATAGCACGAGAGAGAGAGAGAGAGAGAGAGAGAGAGAGAGAGAGAGTGAGAAGCGTACAAAACACATGAGCATCGGAGATTAACACACAGAAAGGAACCATATCATTTTATACGAGGTAGTCCTAATAAAGCAGGTGGTGAGATACTGAGTGTGCAAGATAATAATAATAATAATAATAATAATAATAATAATAATAATAATAATAATAATAATAATAATAATAATAATAACATTGCATTTTTCAGACTATGACCACATACGAATACAGTAAGCAGGTACAATGGTGACAGTCAAAAAAATTCAACTATTTAAAAAAAAAGACTGAATGGCCACTCTCAAATAATAATAATAATAATAATAATAATAATAATAATAATAATAATAATAATAATAATAATAATAATAATAAAAACAAGTGAAGTTAATGAAATAATGAGGCTAATCCACACCACCAGTATCACAGAAACAAATAACCTGACATATGCAAGAGCAAGACTCGTAGTAGACCTCATGGGGACACAGACACCAACATTATCAATGTAACCAACCCAACAGAAACCAAAAAAGCAACCGCCTTGGAAAAGGTGCCTGGAAAAACAAATCATGGGGATGAGATCTGACTTGAGTAAACTGAAGGAGATGGCAGAAAAGAGGCTGAGTAGCGAGAAAACAAGAGAGGCACTGAATGAGAAATACAAAGTACAGGAGAAGGGACTAAACAACACAATAGAAGATATAAAACAGAGGCTTAAAGCCAAAAAGCACATACGATCCAACGGTACATGAGCAGGAGTAAAGGATACCAACAGAACAAACTCTTCGGAACCAACCGGAAAAGGCTATACAGCCAACTGAGAGGGGAAGACAATCACCAGGAAATTCCTGAAGCCGAACCAAGTAAGAGGCTCTGGGAAAACATATGGAGCAATCCGGTATCACACTAAACATGCAACATGGCTCCAGGAAATCAGGGCAGAAGAAATGGGGAGAATAAAACAAAGATTCACCGAGATCACGACAGACACAGGTCAGACACCAACTAAAGAAAATGCCTAACTGGAAAGCCCCAGGTCCCGGTGAAGTCCATGGATACTGGCTCAAAAACTTCAAGGTCCTACACCCACGAATAGCAGAACAACTCCAGCATTGTATCACAGACCACCATGCACCCAAATGGATGATGACCACAGGGAGAACATCCTTAGTACAGAAAGACAAGAACAGGGGAAATATAGCAAGTAACTACAGGCCTATCACCTGCCTACCAATAATGTGGAAGTTACTAACAGGTATCATCAGTGAAAGGGTATACAACTACCTACAGGATACAAACACCACCCCCCACCAACAGAAAGGCTGCAGAAGGAAGCGTAGGGGTACAAAAGATCAGCTCCTAAAGACAAAATGGTAATGAAGAACAGTAAGATAAGGAGAACCAACCTAAGCATGGTATGGATTGACTACAAGAAAGCCTTCGACATGACACCGCACACGTGGCTAATAGAATGCCTGAAAATATATGGGGCAGAGGAAAACACCATCAGCTTCCTTAAAAATACAATGCACAACTGGAATACAGTACTTACAAGCTCTGGGATAAGACTAGCAGAGGTTAACATCAGGAGAGGGATCTTTCAAGGCGACTCACTGTCCCCACTACTCTTCATAGTAGCCATGATTCCCATAATAAAGGTACTGCAGAAGACGGATGCTGGGTACCAACTCAAGATAGGAGGCAGCAGAATTAACCATCTGATGTTCATGGACGACATCAAGCTGCATGGTAAGAGCATCAAGGCAATAGATACCCACCCACCTCCAAATAATCCTTTTTCTGTGTACTTATGCCCGCGAGCAGTATTGCTGACGCTTCTCACTGTCCATGCAGTGTTGCCAACCTCTCCCCTCCCATCACACCTGGCCTTCCCACCCCCCAAAAAATTACTCACCCTGTCTCCCAGCGCCCCCACCCCCCAGCCCTTTGTCAGCCTGTTTATGTCAGTAAGCAGTGTTACCAACACTTCTTTATGCCTGTATAGCGTTACCAGCCATTAGAGCAAGGTTTTTAATATATATGAATTGTATATATGTTATGCTTGGGTGCTGGGGTGCCATATGCATGTGGATAATATCGAGTTGTGGATAAGGTGAATGCTGATAATCAAGATGGGTTTTGTGATGACACGTCTATCTCTATGATGCCATTCAAAGCAACATTCGTGGAATTTTATTGTCCAATGGTATCTGTTACTAGAGTTGTTATAACATTTAAGTAAATGTGGATATTTATGTTGAATAATAAGTTTTTCTTTCTCCATATACCCCTAAAAAAATAAACCCCCCAAAAAAACATAATTAGAAGATGCATTATGTCGTTAGGCATCCACAGGAAACAGGTCCGTAAATCTCCTGTGTGCTGAATCATTACATAATACCAGATTATGAAATAGCAGTACAGTGTTCTCCAGTAAACAGCTTCTCAGCATCACATTCAACCCTTTGACTTCAGTGTGTGATCCTCAATTGATAAAAGTATTACTCCTAGAAGTTGTATAATAATCCATTTCTCTCTCTTTACAGATTTTGTGGTGAAGAACTTTTAAAGAACATCAGCTACAAGTCAGTGACAAATGAAGTGGATGTTCTGTATGATGTCCGGAACCCAAAGGTAGAAAGGGGCTTCAGTGCCCTTGTAACATTTCACCCAGGCCCTCTCGCTAACACAACTTCAAGGCCAAATCCCATGACTACGACCTCCATAACCACAACCACGACAGTGACAAAACCCACAACTATGACAGCTACAACTGCGACAAAATCCCCTACAACTACAACACAACTCACAGCTTCAACAGAACAGCTGACAGCCACAACTACAGCACAGAAGCCCACAGCTTTAACTATGACAGAGCCAGCCACAGCCACAACACAGGAAGTGACAACCAGAACCTCAACAGTTCCGCCGACAGCCACAGTTACTACCGAGGAACCCTTAGCCACAGACGAAACAGGACCCCCACCAGCAACAAATCCAGCCACAACAGCCGAACCTGCAACAGAAACCTCATCAGACAAGACAGGGGGCTCACGGCCAACTGTTGCCAGTGGAAGTCACGGAACCTCACGACATGGCCATGATGCTGCTGCTCATGTTGTGTGTATTTGGGTTCATGTGGCTTCTCTTTTCATTGCTGGCCTTTTGAATCACGATTAAGAATTCTTTTGCTTGTGTGTCTGACATCGTAGAGGGTCACAGTAAGAGCGAAATGATCTTGATTGGCTAACAGGACGTGGCATTAGCACTCTTAGGGATAACTATCGTTTTTCTAACTCTTTTATCCTTGACTGATAAAATTATAGGTTATGCCAAGCTTCAGTGCAGTGGTCAAGTAAATTTCACAAACAGTTATCTATTATTGTTGCATATTTCTATGCCAGTGAATAATAAATTCATATGGCAAAGCAGTCTCGCAGGAGCAGGAGCCCACAGTAGCATGAGGTCAGCTTGATGCAAGAGGGATTGACCGGCAAACTTGTACAAGGGATACTGACATCAATACTTGCTAATATAAAATTCCCAGGTCTTTCATGATTTTTAGCACATTGCAAAATATATTCTGTAATAATGCTGTATCATTTCTATTTGGCCAGTTACATTTTGCAACGTTCTGTTACGTCACGAAGTTTATATGTTTATCAGAAATAAAACTGGTGATAATTATCATCCTTATTGATACAATTGACTGGAATGGCAGTGTGTCTAAATTTAATAATAGTATTAAGTTTAGGGAAGGCATTCATAAGTGGTAGCCTATATTGTAGTACGTTACTGGCCTACGGTATTGTCCATGTTTTACTGCTATAGCTGTTTTCTAAAGAACACTTATATAGAATGTGAAAATTTTAGAAAAATATCAGTAAAATGCCACATTTCTTTCGCGTCTTTCATTTCTCCTCATTATTCAGTTTTCATTCATTTGTAGCATTCTCGCGTTTTTGAGCTGGGAATTCTCCGAAATGTTAAGTATACCTTACTTTAACCAGACCACTGAGCTGATTAACAGCTCTCCTAGGGCTGGCCCGAAGGATTAGACTTGTTTTACGTGGCTAAGAACCAGTTGGTTACCTAGCAACGGGACCTATAGCTTATTGTGGAATCCGAACCACATTATAACGAGAAATGAATTTCTATCACCAGAAATAAATTCCTCTTAGTCTTCATTGGCCGAACGGAGATTCGAACTCACGGCCAGCAGAGTGCTAGCCGAGAACGGGGGACTTCCCCGAGGCTTAATATTTCTTAGTAGAGGTGAAACTCACTTTGATGAGGGATTTCGAGTTAATGAAAACGGTATCATGCAGAATTGCAAGGTGTACGCATCGAAGTATGACGTAAGTGCGAAATTTGCAAAGTTTGGTGAATGCAAAAGACGATGCTGTTATGTCCAAGCAGGTTTTTCGAAGCTTATGTTTGTGCTGTAATGCACAGCAGCTGTACGCATTCGGTATTTGTTCATGTCATATATTATATTTGTTTTAAAAACTGGTATAAACTTGAAAAGCCTGAGCATCTTCCATTTCTTAATTTTCTTTCAGAGAGCATTTCGCACAAATCTGTCAGGGCGTGCAGTGCGCACGCTCCTGTCAATCGTGAAATGATTTCATGCATTTTTCTGTCATTGGAAGAAACTTATTCCCTTCTCTGTTATCCTAGGTACGTTGCTTTCCATCTGGTGTGAGTCTATGCCAGCATATAGTCTTCCACTCCGAAGGCGCAGTCAATAGTTACTCTTGGACCTCGAACGCAGTGCTGATGTTATAAAACTCCATGTTTACCCACGGTTACAAAAATTTCCATTTACGAAAATATTGCAATTCTCATATCTAGAGTAATATTCCTACTCCTAATTCCCTGCAACTCCCCAGACCCTTGCTCTCCATATCAAGGAACCGAGATTCTCAATGGTGACAGAAGCTAAGCTTTGAATTTAGCAAAAAGAAAGCTCTATAGCCTGCCTGGTTCCTCATAGCTTGGAACAGACGGTAGAGGGAGTTATCGCCGAACGTCACGGGGCTGATCCATTTCTTGACCGTTTCTTAGCTCTACCTCAAACTGTTATTACTCTTGTTGAATTTCATCTCTTCTCGGTTTTCCTTCAACTCAAGTTACTTTGAAAGAGAATCTAAATTATCAAAGAATTCATTAGAGATCCCCAAAAAGTTCAACGATGTAAATACAACAGTTTCATTCTGGTCTTTCCAAGTAGCCACACAAGTTCCCCGGTGCTTCAAGATCACAGGGATGACAATTCTTGAATACCCAAAGAATTCACCAGAGGAAATGGTTAGCTTCGGCAAACCTCAAATCACTCCATTCATGACAGTGCGATGTCGTGATTTATCATATCTTTCTCTTCTTTGTGAATACAATGACGTTGGTTACTAAGAACTTACCGAATATTTTCCCTCGTTATTTGTTATCTATTCATATCTTAGTCGATCATTTGAGTCTCAGTCTCAGATGAAAAAGAGTTCGTGGAACTTGTAACAAACTCGAGAGGTCTGATGCAAAGGGCAGCGGGTCATGACGAGGCCTGCAGACTCATGATTGCCATCCAGAAAAGAGGGTATTCACACATGAAACACGCCAAAGTCGGCCTTCTTCTAGGCTGACATTGTTAAAAACAATGCTAATGACAGTGAGTAAAACTGATATACATAAATATGTATAAATTAAAACTAGTATATTTAGATATGTATAAATTCAGAAAAACTTCCCGAAATTCAGTATAACTGCCTCTTTTTGGCTTCTTGATTACACAAACTTGTTTAGATTTTCCACCATTTAGCCCCTTGAAAAGTTTACGCAAATCTCAACCACTGAAGTACATGACTGGATAGTCATTTAACCACAGATGTTATCTAATTATCTAATTCTAACGTTTCACTAAAAGTTGCCTCGCAGGAGTGTAGAAAAACTTACACGTACAGGCGGATGCTGCAATAGTCCCTGTCTCGCCAGATCCGGTTGACTTTACACACACACACACACACGTTATTTCCAAAGCCTCGCTGTCTTCACACATACCTCTTTATTCAGAAAATGTTTCCTTCCAGTTGAACATTACATTACGCAAGTTACAACCTCTTTGAAAAGTAGTCCAGTGCCCATAAAAATAATAGGTCTACCTTGGACTCGAGAGTTTTTCAGTTTGGTTAAAAGCACCTCGTTTTTTCCACTGGAACTGTACTGAAGTGGCCAGTAACCTGAGAGAATGAGGTCAACACCCATTCCTGATTTAGGTGGCGTTATAAGTGAAAGAGTTCGTTGGAAAACTATGAATAACAACTCAATTCTTCTCTGAACTATATCCGAAGGGTATTACGTTTTTAGCTGCTAACATTAAAAAGCTTGGTAAAGTTACCCTTGCCAATCGCTCTAACACTCGTTACCCATACTTTTTGATTGACTACATTCAGGAATGAGTTCGTGTTTATGCCTAAGCCATTGACGAAGGATTGATACATGGTGGTATAAGTCACAATGTATGTTACGGGGGACATTATGGACACACATACAAACCGTATTGTTTCATTTGCACACCAAGTCTCTTATATATAATCAGACACACACACACACGTTGTATATGTATATATATACATATGTATACAGTATATATATGGGTGTGTGAAAATGTATTCATAACCACAGCAAAAGGATATTGAAAATCTTATGTACAATTTTGCTCGTTAGGAACAAAACAGTGATTCTTTATTTAATGAAACTCTTGACTTGTAGTATAAATTCAAAAATACTATTATGTTAGAATACATAGGGCATATATTGCTGATAGAAACAAAAAAGCACGAAATGAT
Source organism: Macrobrachium rosenbergii (assembly GCF_040412425.1). NCBI lineage: Eukaryota > Metazoa > Arthropoda > Malacostraca > Decapoda > Palaemonidae > Macrobrachium > Macrobrachium rosenbergii. The sequence goes on along the minus strand of NC_089779.1, from coordinate 2,551,478 downwards.
ATATATAAATATATATATAGGCTACATATGTATATATATATATATTATAGAGAGAGAGAGGACACTACATCAAAAGCTTATAAAAACTCGGTTAGCATTGTTTCAAATGTAATAATGAAGAACATTTCCTGTCAGGCAAGACTGCAGACGCAAGGGAATTCGGGGTGAGTTGAGATCTGACAACTGAAGGAGGGAGCTGCTGCAAATTTGGTGGCCATCTTGCCCTCTGAGCCTTTTACTGGCGCTTGTAAATTCGCTTCGAAGTCACTCCATCACACTCACAGGTCTGCAGAAAAAAGGGGTTATGACCGTTATATGGCTGTTTGCCGGCAGACTTTCTTAGACTTAGCAGAGAGGATTAGGTACAAGAAGACTTTCTTAGACGTAGCAGAGAGGATTGGGCACAAGAAGACTTTCTTAGGCCTAGCAGAGAGGATTAGGTACAAGAAGACTTTCTTAGGCCTAGCAGAGAGAATTAGGTACAAGAAGAAGAAGGTGGAGCTTTTTGACACTAGGATAGAATTGCCTCTGCATCTGAAATGATACCTTCTCGTTTCAGAATACAGAGACGAAAGTATTTCAGAACCAAGAATAAACGGTTACAGAAAATGAAGACGTATCACTGAGAACATTATCTAGAAGTGTCAGAGACCTAACTACTTTTAGATCTTTTCATCTTTTCGATAGCAACTGAAGGTCAGTGTGATAGCCCGGACTTTGTTAAGGTTATCTAAGCCTGAAGTCACGTTAGACAGAGAAAACAATGATGAAAGATAAGAACTCCTCGAGTGGCACTTGAAAATATTAGTCGAGAGAGATGGAGCCATTCTCGGGCTGAAGCGTCAAGATAACAAGCGGGAAGTGGAAAGCGCAATATCGCATTTCTTCTGCCAAGAGAGTGAGTGGTTGGTAGCTTGTGAAAGCCTACATCGTATCAAATTTGCATTCGTTAGTTCTCAAATTACCCTCCAGATTTCCATAGCATTCCTAAGGATAGTTTAAAATTTGTATAAATGAACTTCCTTAACAAGACTGCATCGGCCATCTTAGGTCGGGTCTCGTGAGTTTATCTTAAGGTCCGAAGTTCTCTTATCACAAAGCTTCTTTGCTCGTTTTGTTTATGAACGCAGCACGACTGAAGAAGACCAATTACTTCAACATCGTTTACCCGTTCGGCCACGTTCACTGCTCTTTTCTACGGGTGCTGTTTCGGATACGGCTCTCAGCACCTACCCAGCTGTTACTCTCTATATCAGAATGACAGCAGAAACAATGTCTGGACTTTGTAACTAGCGGCGCCAACCGTCTTCAGTTTTAAACCGTGGTTTGACTTACAGACAAAATAAAGGCAGTGTGTTTATTCACCTTTATTATTTGCTATTTTATTCTTTAACTGGTCCAGATCTGCATCAGTGACAAACGGCAGGTCATTTTCAAATACTAATTAGGTAGATCCACGACCCACTAAGGGTCCTTGTTAGATCCAAGGAAATCGGCCTCTCGCTCTGTTGAGCGGACAGTGCTCGCATCATCCAGTTATCACATTTCAAGATTTCGAAACTTTTTCCGCAGTTGGCCCATTTACCATTGCTAAAATTGAAGAAGAGCAACCCACGTTCGCTGCTGAAACCAAAACCTTCATTTCTTTTCTTACTGTAACGGTCAGTGATTGCATCTCTTTTGTTGTACACAGTAACCTCAGTTCAGTCCGCAATACTACAGCATTCAGGTTTAGTAACACTCGAGAATTGTGTCACTGCTTCAAACGAGTCACCTTTCCGGTGCACCCCCAAAGGTCTTACCAGCACCAGCACTCCCTCGCCCGCTCTCCCTCTGGGGGTGGGTGACAGGCTGGTTCGGTACTGGTGCACTTGGGATCCCCAGTCCTAAGAGGAGCGATCCTTTCATGTGATCCAAGCTGCTTACGGTGTGATGTTTCACTGCTGTACACAAGTGCCTGATGATTTTGGTCGTTTTATTTTATTTTTGTATATTATTCAGTCGTATACGCTTTGTCGCTAGCCACAGTGTGCTTCCAGTCAATCCCTTTTTGAATTCCATTATATATATATATATATATATATATATATATATATATATATATATATATATATATATATATATATATATATAATATATGTATACTGTATGTGTATGTATTTTACGTATCGAAATCCAAAACTGAGCTCAGTACGAGACATTTATTTATTTATTTTTGTTTTTAATTTTTTTTATTTATTTTCGTTTATTTATTTTTATTTATTTTGATTATTGTGTTTTTATTTATCTATTTTTAATTTTGATTATTTTTATTTATTTAAATTTATCTATTTTTATTTATTCATTAATTTTTATTTGTGGTTTTGGTTTATTTTATTGATTTTCGTTTATTTTAATTTATTTTTGTTACTTTTATTTATTTATTTTTATCTATTTTTATTTTTATATTTTTCTGCATTTTAATTTTTATACCTTTATCAGTATATTTTTATTTATTTTTATGTATTTAATTCATTTATCATTTTTAATTAATTTATTTTTATTTTTTTGTCATTACTGAACCATTTCCGCCATCTCAGGGGACGTTGAGAGACTTGGCGGAGGTTTACTTTGTACTGAGAACTCTCAGTCACAACATTACAATGTTCATCAACCAGATAGCGGTCAGTTACGCGAATGGAAATCACTGGGATCTCGTGAACGAGCACAGCTGATGGAAGACATCTATCCCATATTGATCCCTCATCGCCATTTCATCATTTGCCAACTGAGGCAATTCCTCCCAACTCTTCCCTTTCACATGGACGCCGCCCTTTCATCAGAACCTGACGAGGATTCACCAAGGGGGAAGTAATGGCTGCCGACTAGTTCACGCTGACCTTCTTTGTATTTCCAGACATTAAGCCGCAAATAGCTAGTGTAAAAATAACCATAATTCAGGTCGTTGTTTTTTAACTGAAGACCCAGGTTCGAATCCCGGCTTGGGTAGATGCACTTATCAGTTCCAATTCCACTTAGGTGCAAGTTATTTCTAAGGTATTGCGTATTATGGATATTGATGGTATTTGTGGCTTCATATTTGTAGATGTATAGATAATATATATGTGTGTGTGTCGAAAGGATCATTCGGGCCAAGTAACCAAGCGGGATTGGAGAAGAAGAAGAGGCAGTGAATAGAGAGAGAGAGAGAGATCTAATCATTTTGTGATGATGCCAGTCACTACTCTACCGTGTTTCTCAGACGTTATGAGCGTCCGGAGGGAGCGAGTGAGGAAGGGACGTTCCTCCTCCTTCCTCCTCCTCCCGATTTCCGATCATTACCTTTGAGGAAGGTTGCCTTGTCTGACACGGACGTGACATGTAATTACCCCAGCGTGGTGAAACGCCTCGTCGAAAATGAACAGTTATTGTTGTACCGGAACTGTGAGCTATATTCACCTGACTCTATGAGTCTATGCCGTTTGGACGTCGATTTCTGAGCTAATGATAACATTAAAGCATCGTGCTTTGCGCAAGCAGACGTCCAACATGCACGTATATTTCATATGGAGAGAGACGGACTGCTACAGCAAGCACACGCTTTTAGCAATCAAAAGATGCTTTTGAAATGCATATGGAGGCCCGGACAAACTAACTGAAAGGACTGGTTAATTACTAAGTGCCTCTAGACAATAATCATGGCCCATTAAAAGATGACCTAAGCTATACAGAAACATGAACTTGATGCAAGGTTAGAAGAATATATCACTGAACCAAAAAAAAAAAGTCACTCAAATTGGTGTTTGTAAGAATTCATCTCTTTATTTTATTCACGTTTTTTCTCTGTTCTCTGTATTGTAAGGACTACTGTCAAAGCTACCGTTATTTAGCATTGCATGTACGTGAGATGGACCAGTCAAAATGCCCAAAAGAACCTCTGACGAGGCGAGACATCGATCTCAAAAGAGGGAAAAAAAAAAGAAAGGCGTCCAAGAACTCACCATAATCATCTCTGCGTCCGTGAATTCCCTGACGTACTTGGCGCTCTTTCCCTTAGTGGCGTTCTGGACTTGGACCAACTTGTTCCCGTCTTCAGTGGTGAATTTGGTCTTCCAGGAGAAAGAGAGGATCAAGTTAAAAGCCTACTGTATGGTCCATTGCAAAAGGGGGGAAAAACGAGTAAATATATACAACGAATTATCAACGTTTCTAAATGAACTTATGGACAAGTGGTCTCAGCAAATCACATCCCAAGACAAGCAACAGGAGAGCTTGCAGCGGATAGTAACTCGAAATATTTGGTATCCCCACAACACTCCTCTCTCTCTCTCTCTCTCACCTTACATTCCCTCCCATCGTAGGTGGTCTCATCGAACTCTTCGCCCATCTTGAATTTGACTTCTGTAGTCTTCATGGCGGTGGAAGTCTTCAGCGTCCATTCGTCGTTGTTTTTGATGAGCTCAACCGTGGGCTTGCTCGTGGCGCCCAGTTTCCTCATCACCAGACCGACTCCTGTGTGTTGACGATAACAGACGCAACGCCATTAATCATTGTGAATTTGTGATAGTGATGGTACAGGGTCGGGGTTGCTGGCACCCGGGCAAATTTTTTACACAAGGAGATAAACAGGAAATGTAGAATGAAGAGTTTGTTACAATATACAAGCTAAAGAAAACAGTTTAAACATGTCATCAAGGTTTCAGAGTCTTTCATTAATACAAGTGGGAGAGAGAGAGAGAGAGAGAGAGAGAGAGAGAGAGAGAGAGAGAGAGAGAGAGAGAGACGTTATGACTGTATCTTGTACATTACTGGCAATGCTCATATATTGTTACAAACAAACAAACACTGCGTGAAGGAGGACGGCTGAGTGAGAGAAAGTCCGAATTTAGGCGCCGTCGATCTTCTAGATATCTGGCCTGTGCAGGACAGTGTAACCTACACAGGCCGTAGCACTTTGGCATTAAGTTACACCCCACCTAGTGGAAGGATACGCCTTTGTAAAGGCTCCATTTACGGTAGTAATATTATAGTTGTAGGCCTAGTAAGAATGAACGGCGTTTTTGATGCTTTGTTTAATGACCTCTGATGTTAATCCTAAGAGTGGTGCGATAGCTCTCTCTCTCTCTCTGTCCTATCACTGAACTTGAGGTATTTTCTCATATACTTTTCCCTCTTACATTGATATGGCAACTCTATTAACATTTATGAGACCAGATTATTAACAGAATTTTAATCTGAATAGATTAATTCGTTAACAGAAACTTAAAAGATAACGGAATATGTATGTGTATATATATATATATATATATATATATATATATATATATATATATATATATAATACACTGATGGTGTACACGATATGCTGTACACTTAAAGAGGATCAGTGACCTGACCACAAAACTGTCTCACATGCGACTAGTTTCTCGTGCTTATTTCGCCGCCTTATCATTCTTGTCGACTGAGAGGAATGCACGAATCAGCAAGTCTCTCGTCTCACCTCACTCTTTAATTTCTCACTTCTTTTCTACTCTATTTCTCTCTTTCTCTTCCTTCTTCACGGATACTTCTTCTTCTCTCCAGCCCTAGGAGAGCTGTTAATCAGCTCAGTGGTCCGGTTAAACTAAGGTATACTTAACCTAACATTTACATTTATATAAATAAAAGTAGAATAAAGGAGTGAGACCCTCTCCTAAAGCAACACGCGTCTGAGGTTGAATAACAGTAATAACAATGACATAATAACAAGTACGTGGCAGCAGAAATAACAACAATGATAATCCCCCTTAGGAGCAATCCCTCTGCACCCGGGGAGGGATATGTCTGACTCAGGTCTTACGCTCAGACATTCCTGGCTTGGCATTGCACTCAGAATGACCGCGGGCGGTGTTTTGGGGCGCAACAGCGCTGCCGAATATATCTTCAGAAGGGGATATTGAGGTTAAAATTCTGATTCAGAATTCAGAAGGTCTCTCTCGGGATAAAAATGCTTAGTGGGATCAAAGGAGCATTTGTATATTGTACGTGTTGTACACGTAATCCCGTTAGACTTCGAGCATACAAGAGGGTACTTTCATAAAACATTTGATTATATAATTCTATAATCATCATACTATAATTTGGTTCGGATTCAACAATAAGCTGTACGTCCCGTTGCTAGGTAACCAATTGGTTCTTGGCCACGTAAAATAAATCTAATCCTTCGGGCCAGACCTAGGAGAGCTGTTAATCAGCTCAGTGGTCTGGTTAAACTAAGGTATACTTAACTTATAGTCATCAATACCCATCGTTTGGTTTTGGGAAACGACTTGATAATTAGAGCACTTTGTCTAGCGAGAGGTGACGGGCGATGATGCTATTTGACTGACGAACTCTAACTTAAGTACAAAATTGTGTATACCCTCTAAGCCTTTAAAAATACCTTTAAACTAAATGGTATCAGTACGAGGCATTGTACAATAGCTCGAAGACCGTAACAAAGCAGCCACGTATATCATCAAAAGAATGATAGGTATTTCTCATTTCACACTACGTTGAGTTGCTAGGATCTTGCGCGTTAGATTCCCGTTCAGAGATATCCCAGGGCTCTGCAGATTCATATATAACATTCCTGAGGTGAGTGTTTCTCTCAGAACGTAAACAAATGTCGAAGGGCTCGCTGCCGTGTGGTGCGGTTGCTATACAGATTACTCTCACGGAGAATCTTGACTCGGGTAGTTCTTCGTCTTTGCCTGAAATGTCTGTTGGGCTTTGTGAAAAAAAAAAATGTTTACGATAAAAATAACAGCGATTCCTTGGAGAACAGAACATAGTTCTCAAGGCAACGTTTCATGTGGAGATGAATCGCTCCATTCTTGGTCCTATTCGTCAGAGAGACTGGATGGTCTCAGTAGTATATGTTTTAGTACAAACACACACACACATATGTATATGTATGTATGTATGCAAAACTGACATTAACCCGTTTCCCTAACAGAGTGACTCGAGAGAAAATAGCAACGCAATGGTCACTAATACAATTCAGACTTTAACTGTAGAATAGTGGATAACCCCTATGTACAGAACTGTCACAGTAGTCTCCGCGTTTTACATCCACAGCTGAAAAAAAAAATCAGAATCTGTCTATCATGTATGTCTATTCAAAGTTCTTGTGTATTTATTTGGTGGAGATATATATATTAGAAATGCGTCACAAGTGCAATGACCGCCGTAAAAAGGAATTCACGCGTAAAAATGTCCTAATGAAGGTTTGAGCTCATTTTTCTCTCGCGTGTGTTGGTTACTGAAGTAAACGCCTGTCTTAGTAAGCCAACTCCATGTGATGAATTGCGTGTCTGGGTTGACGCTTCTACAACAGAGCAATGCAAGCTGCCGGGGAACGTACGGCCACTTTCTCGTGTGATTTTTGCAAAGCTTATCGATGGCAATTCGAAACACTCGATGGCCGTCACCAAAAACATCGCGTTTAAAAGCGCGCTCGACTCTGGCATTTGGTGTGGGTGGCCTGAGGTTTCAACGTAAACATGGGCGAGGGGGGGCGGCCAAAGCTAAACAAAGACGAACTGAATATCACGAGGAACAAGTTGCGCTCTTTTCACAATGTTTCGCTTTTTTCCCAGGATAGAAGCTTACCCGCAGTTCGACGCAAGGACGGGCTGCCCTCCAGTTACGATAAGCAAAAATACTTCATTATGGTCGACCCTCTGACGCTCCTTCTGAGCTGTAAGCCTAATTTCCAAGGGGGGCATCTGCCAATCCCACGAGGCATACGCATGAGTCACGCATTCCACACTCTAGTGGGAAAAGGACTTACGCACAAAAAACATGCGTATGCGTATACATACATATATACACATATCTATATATACGCATTTACATGCAAGCATGCATACATGTATGTGGCATAACTACAAATGACCCCTTAATCGAGAACTTAGTCACTGTGTCTATCACGAATGCTATTAGATTACAAATATATATTATATATATATATATATATATATATATATATATATATATATATATATATATATATATATATACACATGGTCTTTTATTGTGATTCAGTAGTATATGAAGATGAAAGGCCCATAAAAACACTATTTGTCCGTTGCAACCATATTTTTCGGACACTTCTCTGTCCCTGTTCACTGGGACACGGAAGAAGTGTCCGAAATGTATGGCTGCGACGTGGAAATAGTGTTTTTATGTGCTTCCCCTTAATGCGTATGAATTCAGGCGTTAAACTTCTGAACTGACAACGCTGTCTCAATGCCTTCTTTGCCCTGGTTGCAACCCTCTCAAAACATCTAATTGGCAGGTACATATTCACTGATCAAGTCCAGTTCGCCTCGTTCAGGAATCGAACACAGCTCCTCTCGCGCGCGCCCACGGGCTTATAACCCTTGAACTCGTTTACGAAGCCGAGAGGCTTATTACGAAGGAAGGGGAGGTGCCACTTCATTTGCTAATTGTCGAGGAGGACGGTCACACGACCCCAACTTATCTAAGAGCTGATATGAAAATCGAGTGATGAATATGAAGAACACTCTTTCTCTTTTTTATCTCATTTCAACTTATTTTTTTTAATCGGTTCTATTATTGTTCCGGGGCCGTAACCTCTGCATTGATTTTCGGGACAAGGTTTGGTGGGTATTATTATTATTATTACTTGCACACAAGTGAATATCCATATTTGAAGAAAAGTTGCTGGGGGGTGGAAGCGAAAAATTGACACATTTTGATGCTAGCGAAACACAATCAGTCACAAACCCAACAGTTCCCTATCATGTCGGCGTTGCTCTCGCGATAAGCGATTAGTTGTCTTATCTCAGGATTTGCCACACGCATCTCTACCTCCATCAAGGCATCGATTTCACTGACGACCTTCAGTGAAAGGAACTTTACCTTATCAACACCAAAATAATAAAATAAAGTAGACTCCTACAATATTACAGATTATGGGACTATATTTTTGACAGCTCAAAGCTGCTCCATTCAACTTTCTATCCCCTTGCATAAAAGAAGAAGCATAAGAATGTAGAAATGAATGAGATTCAGTCGTCAAGAGTGAAGGGCACAGTGGGGTTCAACCAAAGCGGATTATTGTCGCCATGAAGGTACGACCCCCATGTTGCTACACACTGTACGACCTCTCGTATCTCGTCATCCCAGCGACCCGGCACAGCAAGTGGCCTCTAATCATTCTGTACCGAAAAGTACCTGAAAATTATGTGGGTGACACCCAGACACCCTCGGGGCAATGATGGCGATTCTCAAAAACCAGGCAAAATGGACTCGTAGATGCGGGTAGCTTGAGAGTGTGTTCGACATAAGCCAATGTAGAATAATATGAATGTAATGACACTTACAGTAGATATGGGCTCTTTGTGGTGAAGGGGGATTTGTTTATTCTAGGCGGATCATGTAGCTACCATTTCTGGATTGACTTTAATCAGCATATTTCTCAAAATTGGACGGATAAATAATGCGGCAACAGTCAACCAGCCTGCGCAAGTGGCAGTTTTATGGGTTTCGAGTCTGTCATTGTTCAGTCTCTGTCTCCTGGGATTGGTTTCTCGAGTATTTGCGTGTGTGATACCAAAACTGAAAATTCATTTGCGAAGTTATTTGACACGCAATGCGGGCTTATTGGCAAGTACAGACCTTTTCGTAACGACCAATGTTGTGCAAAGCAGAAAAGGTGTTTGAAAGACTACGTCTCGAGTTAACAGTCCTATAACTGGGAGGCCACTGGAGAATAATTCTTTGATGTTTTTTTTTTATCATTTTCCCACAGCGCACTTGAGAATGTTACCCAAATGACAAAAAATATCTTCCACCGGTTATGGAAGAAACTTTTGCTGTTAATACTCATTTTCAGGACCCATTTGGATAAGATGTGAACGAGATCAGGAGCTCTACTTCCTCTTAGCAGTGAGAAGCCGCGTAGCAGAGCCTATTCATTTCTCCCAGCTGCCGTTTTTGAGTCATTTATTCTGTCGTCAAGATCAGGCTTCCAGGTGTTACTCTACATATACATCCTGAAACACGTCCTTCATTCTGACGTCAAGAACAGGCTGCGTAGCGTTGCTTGAAACGTATTACAAGTCGTGTCATTTATTCTGACGTCAGAGAAACGCTAAGAGCCGGTATACCAAGTGTACTCCAAGGTATGTTATGATTGCAGACGTCAAAGAAGAGGTAAAATCTGGCGTATGAAACATTGTCTGAATTCTGTCATTACTCCTTATGCCAAAGGAAGGATAAGAGTGAAATACCAGAGTGCGTCTAACTTCTTTACCTCTGTCATTGCTTTTGATAGAACTTGAAAGGATTAAATTGTTCACACGCATGAACTGAAACAATAATACGCTCGCCTAACCGATTTGTTTTTCAAAGCGTTGTTCCTGTGGTTATGACTGGGTATATTTTCAAATGAGAATTTTTCAGTCGAATAACTACTAGTCATGTTTTGGTCCAAGAGTTTACGGCTCAGGCATAGTTACTAACTTACTAAACGGTGAGGAATGACCATATTCAAACTGTTACCTCTGAATTGTGGATGAACCCTCTAAGCACAAGATTTCCATAAAATTACCAGTTTAATGCCTACACAGAAGACTCATCGGCAGCCAGTCGACACGAGGACTGAGCACACGATAGGTGAGGAGGCTTGTGTTAGGTTTTGACAGACAACTTCAGTGCTCAGTGATCCTCTCAAAGTGCGATCGGTAGCTGCTTTTGATAACCAGCCACTGATTGCACTCGGCTAAACAGCGAGGGACTCGAGTCAGATAACCCCAGAAGGCGACTGACCAGTTTTCTGAAACATCTCTTGTGACCTATGCATCTGACGGTTAGTTGACTGGAGGGTTGCAGCAAGTGCAAGGATTGCTGGCAACCGGATAGCGAACGTCCTCCGCGGCCGGCTCTAACGAACTGGGGAATGGGGCCGTTACGCAACGCCTCTTGGTAGCAAGCTTGAAAAGTTGTTCTACTCTTCTTCTCTCCTGCTCACTTTTGTTGCTTTTCCTCTCCGTGTGATGCAGATAATGTAATGAGTACAAATATGAGTATAAATTTTACTGTGAAACTGAAAAAGACGCGGAATGAATCTAGAAACTGAAATTAAAGAACAGTTATCGAACGTATTATACCTGTAACTATTACAGTAGCTCTCTGTATAGCTAATTGTTACAGGTATGATAAGTTTGATAACTCTGTTCTTTAATTTCAGTTTCTATATTCATTCCGCGTCTTTTTCAATTTTACAGTAAATTTTATACTCATACTGGTACTCATTACATTTAAAATATGTTTTACTATGATATTCCGTTTCAGCGTTGCTCCTAATGTATGCATTATGATGATTGGAAATGGTTCCCCGTCACGTAGGTGGTCCAAATAGATTTTTGGCCTGAAATGTTGAAGTTTTCATTATATATATATATATATATATATATATATATATATATATATATATATATATATATATATATATATATATATATCAGACAAAATTTTGCACGCAGCCTTAATATCACCCTCAGGAAGATTTTTAACTCAAAATCAAACCCCTAATCCGTGACAGACATACAAACACAGACAAAACGAATGACATTTTTGTTTTCCTTCGGTTTTACAGGTTTATTCTAATTTTCCACCTGATGCTTCACCTTTTCTTCTGGCGCTGCCAGATGTATGATTAACCTACAACAATAAATCCCTCATAACATCAATTTTGTTCAGAATTTACGTGAATTTTGATCATAATTTATGATAATAATCGATAGAATTGCTTATTACCTCATAAAATCTACATTGAAAACCTGAATTGATATTTTCTTTCCGTGTAAGCAAAGCTGAGTCCGCGCATGTGTAGTAGTGGTGTCGTATGAAATGGCAAAAAACTTCACTGCATACGGAAGATAAGTTTCTTTCCACATTGCTTGGTAATGATTACCTGGAGGATAATGACTAAAAATTCTAGGTTAAAGCTTTACAGGAATGTAAATCATTACATCTGGGAATCTTTTCTGGAAGGCACTTGGAGGATAAATATATTAGATGCAAATAGGGATTTAAGAAATGGCAACTACTGCACTTCGAGTAACTCGAAGTGCTCACAGCTTACACAACATGTCAATTCATACCTTTTGCTGATGTAATCATACAGAGTAAGGAATAGTATTACCATCATTTAGGAAAATAAAATTATTATTTATGGTTATATATTAGAATAATATATATTCATCTCTATCTTTTATCAATGGGTATTTATTCGAAACAATAAATACTGATTGCCTAACATTCCTCCAAGAAGGAAAAGATTTTGTTTGATTCATGATTGTTATTGTACGGATTGACCAAGTTTATAGATGTCGTACGTGTAACTTTATACACAATTCTATGTTAAGGAATTTTGATGTCACAGTAAAGATAATGAGTTGTAATTTATTATGATATGTTAAAAGCATCCCTAAAACAGAAAAAATTATGTATCATGAGTTGAAGTTAGCCATATAAGATAGTGTTTTACCACTTTTTTTCTTATGATGAGGGGTTGGAAGGCTAACTCTTGCAGCAATTTTCACTTGATAATAAGAAAGAAGTAAAAAGGCGCAACAGAGTATAGACTAAATATTTATTATTAAAAAAGACATCTATTCTCACACAATATTAATGAAAGAGTTTAAATTAGAACTGAGGGGTTGGTTCAGTTTTTTTATGAATTGGACAGCGAAGTTTACTTTCATTATAGTAACGCATAACATAAAAAGATATCATTTGCCTTGGCCTATACCAAATTGTCTGTATCACATAGAAATATTGTTTTAGATTTTTGTATGATTTGGACCTATAACGGCCTACAAATAGCACTGAAGGGTCTAACAGTGAAATGAATAAGCCTATACGTAATTTATTCATATTCTGATCAGAGCGTCTGAGATGCTTCCCAAATGAAATACGGTGGCAAACTGTCACAAAATTGGCGCTAACCTGTCCATATGTGCAGTTACCCGTCATCGGTCTGAAGATATTTAGGTAATACCATCATTTCATCCGTTCTGGTGAGTGGACTGTTCCGTCCACAAACTGTTTTCTACACGTAAGTTTTAACAGCAGTTTCGATGAACTGACAGAAGAAATGACAGGTAAACTTGAGGGTGTTAGGGAGGAGAGAGAGAGAGAGAGAGAGAGAGAGAGAGAGTTCATGGAATGTCATTCAGAGTTTTTCTGGGCAGCGCCAGGTTGATCAGCTAATGTATATTTATATATATATAATTATATGTTTGTGTGTGTATGTAGATTACCCATGCTATACATCCACAACGAGTGGACGCAAATAAGTAAAATTAAAATGGCAGTTTGAAGATGAAAAGATTCGACATAACTGACTCCGCCATCGCAGAACGAATCTCCCACCTTACCTTGGTGGACATGGTTAACGGTTCTAGAAAATCACCATTCGTCTCTGTAGATTCCATAAATAAATAAAATCAAGATTTACATGCGTAATAGTTACTTGGTTTCAAATGTATATAAGCATGATTTTTCCCCGGACCAGTATTTATTTTATATTAATTTAATCTCTCAGACTGTCCGATACAACACGCGTACTCGGGATATTCAATGATAATCTCCGCAATATTCTGTACCGTGAGGATGGCAATTTTCAGTCTCTCGACATAAAAAGAGAGAGAGAGAGAGAGAGAGAGAGAGAGAGAGAGAGAGAGAGAGAGAGAGAGAGAGAGAGAGAGCAACAGTGATAGTAAATTAACAAGAAAGTTCATTAAACATTAGTATGTTCACAAAGTTATTTACAAAAACGTGGCGAAGCAATTGAGAAGTCAAGACCTAGTACAATCAGTCTTTAAACATCAATAATTGCTGACTCAAAGTCCTTCAAAAGAAGGCATCGTGCTTACCCCATATAAAAATGGTAAAAAAAGCACGTTAAAAACGAAGAATTGCTGACTGATTCTGAGAATCAGCAAAGGATCAGGAGTTATGAAAACAAATAATTCTGAGTATGACAGAGACTGACGATTCTGACAAGCCTTTCAAGAATCCATGATTGTCAAAAACAATGACGGATATATATAGATGTTGTTTTCTTTGCGTAGGCAACAGCGATGGCCAGTAAAGTCAGCCTCAACAGTTTGTTGAAATACTGTTCATCTGTTGCACATTCAATTATTATCAAAATGTTACTCGATTCGTTATTTAAGGATCTAAAGGATTTTATGGAGGAGCCCTTGTAAGCAATTAGCTTTTGGAAAGGGAAGACCTGGGTAGCATTTGCTATGCCCTCCTTTTTAAACCTGAATTGTGACCGTCGTAACTGTTAAATTAACGTGTCACGGTAGAGTCCACAGTACGACATGTCCTTGTTTTTGCTTGATCGCGTTACGTAACGCAGACTTCTGCGTTATGACGAACGCATAACGAAATAGAAATTGAATGCTAAAAACACAAATCCTGCAATTATAAACCCCGAAGTAACTTCTTGATCAATCTCACGAAAAATCTTCATCAGAGTAGGAAAAAAAAAAAAAAACATTACAAAATGACACAAAACAGACAAGGTATCTCACCAAGAGCCTTCATGAACTCATCGAAATTCTCGGATGTCTCCAAGGTGTACTTTCCCTCGATGGACATGGTGACGTCTGCGAATCCGGGGACGGTTGGACAAAAGAGAGCGACGGGACGTGGACGGAGGTAGGTGTTCACGCACTGCAAGTCAGCGGCCAAGTGAAGCAGCCCAGGCACTGCCCGGGGCTTTTATCCTACCGCCATGTTTGATGGACTCTTGATATGCTCCCTTATCGTGGTTACTTTACTGTCAGTAATACCTTTGTCTTGCTTATCTGACTTCAGCTTTGGATGTCGACGTTGATTTTAACATTCTATAAGTCATTTGTGTTCGAGCAAAAAAGATTTTCATCGTGAAATTCTTTGAGTTATATATACAGCTACGTACGTAGGTTGCCTACCTCACTTATATTATCAATAGGTACGGCAGTTATTAGGGATATATAAACTGAAAGTTAAATTAGAAGAGAGAGAGAGAGAGAGAGAGAGAGAGAGAGAGAGAGAGAGAGAGAGAGAGAAAAGTGAAGATAATTAGAAGCTAAGATACCGTTTTTATGGTAGACTATCCTAAACATTTAACTTATTGAATTTTCCCTCTCAGTTTTCCAGCACCAGAAAAACTATAATACATCATTTGTCAGTACAAACCGTCCAAACTTTCCTTCTGAGTTCAACGGACGTCTAGACAAAATCATGGGACACGCACAATACGTCATTGTCATCCAAAGCTCAGTGACGTGAATACTGGAGTCCTCGTCAGCTTTCGTTAAGCAGGAGAGCGTCGTATTCCTCTGACGTCAGGATCCTGATGTCTTTGTAAAGTTCTTCTTCTTCATTTCTGGACCATTTTAGAGGAAGCAAGACAGTAAGTTTTTTATTTTTTTTAATTTTTGGGTTGAAACCCCAAGGCGGAAGGTTCCACAACTGTCGTGTCCCTGCCCATACGTGTTCTGAAGTACGTTCTGCATCAAGCTATCCTGACTCCCCTGCTGAACACATTACGTTCTTCTTTCTATTGCACTCACTCCCGAGCATGGTCATTGTTCCCAATGCTTAAGCATCATCTATCAGATCATTATTTAAGACGTTTGTTCTTTCTTACTCCTCAAAACGTGAGTTGCGTGCCTAGGTCAACTTGGCCATCTCAACCTGTATGAACTCAGATTGTACTAATCGTTTTTCCTCTCGACAGATTTTGAAAAACGTTGTCTTAAATCTCCCCACCCTCACCTTTGCACCAGCTCTTACCCAGTGACCCTTGCGGCCACTTTCTTTTCTGTCAAAAAAATTCCTTCCAGGGTTCTAGAATTTTCTTTCAGTGGTCATATTTTTCAGCCATTTCTACCTCTTCCACTTAGTTCCTTCATTTAACCTCCTGGCATCTTCTTGACCTTTAAGATTTACTCTCTATGATTAAATCACTTCCCACAATGGCACTGAACAAGCGACGCTGCAAACTTTTGTCTTGAAAAAACACATCTGACGCTTTTTCACCATCGTGATGATTTCCCCACTGCAAGCAATTTATCAACACACATCAGCTATAGGTTGGCCGTAGCCCACCCCCGCTCATCACAATCGGCCCAACAAATCTTTCTAAATTCTCTGTCTCTCTCTCTCTCTCTCTCACACACACACACACACACACACACACACACACACACACACATATATATATATATATATATATATATATATATATATATATATATATATATATATATAGCTGATTAAAATCAATATGCCTCAGTTGACCTAAGCTGTAAATTAAGTACCTGCTTGTTAGTTGACTGTTGTGGGTGAAAGCTAGGGAGTTGGGAGAGAGAGAGAGAGAGAGAGAGAGAGAGAGAGAGAGAGAGAGAGAGAGAGAGAAAAGTAGATAAAAAAAAGTTAGGCGTGAGCCTGCACCGCTTTGCAAAAATATCTATCAGTACGGGAAAGTATTGACGATGCAACCCTCATCCCACTGCGATGAAATCATAAATAAGATATTCTCTCTCTCTCTCTCTCTCTCTCTCTCTCTCTCTCTCTCAACGCTTTAAACAGCCCTCAGAAGCTAACACATCCGATTATATCATTCTTTCTTAGTAAACCGGATAAAGCAGGGTGGGGGGGGGGAGTCCTTCTCCCTGCCACATCCCATCCACATGACGGAATGTTGTACGATAATCATTTGTAACATAAGAATAAAAAAAAAAAAAAATTAAGATAGGCTTAAAGCGATGCACTGAAAACAATCTGAGGAACATTGTTACAGGAGATCTCATGTAATATTGTAATTGGAGACTATTTATAATCCTTTGCGGTCATCTCTTACTAAGGCCTCGGCACTGCTCGCTGGAAGGGTGGGTAGAGCTCTCGGCTAGCACGCTGTTGGCCTAGCGTTCGACTCTCCGACCGGCTAATGAAGAATTAGAGGAATTTGTTTCTTATTCTTCATTGCAAACCGTTTTCTCATCCACCAAATTTGCACTTACGGTAGACTCTACCATTCACTTTTCTATGTATGCCATATAGCATAAGGCTAGCTGTCATCCGTAAAATTATATATATATGTATGTATATATATATATACATAGCCCATTCCGGGAGGGTTAGCAGGCCCCCGAAGTCCTTAGGTCACGTGAACATATCATGGTTGGGGAACAAAGAGGCAGTGTGTAAAGTACGATAACGGTCAAGTAGGCGCCTATGGCAAGAAGCCGCATTACATCCCCAAAGTCGTTGGAGGCTTGGCGTCGGTACAGCCGGATGAGGAATGGTTCCTTAGGTCTAGTAGAAGGAATTGTCCAATGCTCCAGCTTTCTCCGTCACATTGCTCCTCATTAGTACCAACTCAATAGAGAAAGGGCCCATTGTAAGATTAATTAGTATATATTTCTCTGGTATTAACTAATTACACGGTGTATAATTTATGCATGTACCCCAGTAGCCGACGAGCCGGTAAGTGTACCCAGCAGAGATCATAATATTATATAAATATAGTATGTGTGTGTTTTCTTAAGCGTCGTAAAAGAATGTTTTCATTATTATTATTATTATTATTAGACAGAGACTTCCTCATCTTAGCCATCTTCTGTCCAATGTCAAGGCCATCTATTTTTCCATTTTCCTGACCATTAAGAACGTTTCTAAATAAGATGATTAAGAATAATCTCTTATTCTAGAAGAGATCCCAGGAGTGAATTGTGACCTGCTGAGATGTCTCTAAATCATCGCCTATCCGGTTTCACTGATTGCTTATTACGGTCATCATCAACACCCTAGATCTGGGAACACTTCATGTTTGTGAATGTGGAGCATTTTTTTTTATTTTTTATGAAACTTAGCATATATTCATGAGCGAACTTTTCCAGATGATCCCCGTTCTGAAAAAGTGGGTTCAGAGAGACGTTTAGTTGGCGTAAAAAAAAAAAACCATCTCGAAGCTGACTTTTTATCCCGAAATTCCTAGACGCTGATGTGGAGGAACTAGTCATCGTCAAGGAAGGCTACGCAGGTCGCTAGAATTGTTTATAGCTACGAGTAAGATCACTTATCAACGCTATTATTAGACGACAGATAGACAGATAGATGGATAGATATATAGATCCGTTTATTATATCCAACTGTAATGAAGATGGTCATTTTGAGTTGTTGTACTACAAGTAGACTCTTACGCGGTGTCACTTACACTTGATGCTTGTGTGTGTGTGTGTGTGTGAGTGTGTGTATGAGAGAGAGAGAGAGAGAGAGAGAGAGAGAGAGAGAGCAATGCACCCATAGGTCAATAACAACTAACGTTCAGATAAGGAAACATGCTCGCCCCACAAGAGGCAAAGTACGAAGCCTGTTGCTATCCACCATCCATACGAGTCCGCATCAGTCTATATTGGCGTACAGTAGCTATCTTTACTATCATAAAATACAGTCGTTGTTTGCATAGTTTGTAATAAAAATCGTTTTGATACAATTGTTTGAGTGATAACATGCGTAACAACCAACCATGCACAATCATCAAAGCCATAACGCTTATCAAGTACTCAAAACGAGATATTGTACCGTCCTTATCAGATCATATGTATATATATATATATATATATATATATATATATATATATATATATATATATATATATATATATATATATATGAGGGCTATCTCCTTTGAACAAATATAATAAAAAACACTTGAACTGAAACAAATTCCTTTCCAAGAGACTTTTTTTTTTATCTTTTATTTAGAAAAATACATTTTAGAGAGACCAAGGCCAACATACACTCCCTATCTCGGCACACACAGAAATAGTACGTTCTTTCTTAGTCCAAAGGGGACCGAAAAGTTGCTTTAGACTGACTATGGTCACGAGTCACAAAGAGTTTTCCATCTTGCATAGTGCCTGCGTCTCCATGGGAGAGCTAACCTGGTATTTTTCAGCATTTCTTGGTTATCACAAATCAGATTTTTCCCCTCATTTGTAGAGCCTGAATATGGGGTGGTCCATGTTCTGAAATTTTCAATAAACCTTGACAGGAAAGGCCTTAATAAAGCCTGTTCAGCCAACGAAAATTTGGAAAACTTTCTCTCCATACCACGCCGGATGAAACATATAACACTAGATGTGAGAAACGGCACTGCTAGCAAATAGTTCGACATATATCTTTTAAAATAAATCTGTTTAGGCTGATGGTGATGATAATGATCGTTCGTGGTTTGCCCTCTGTGGCAGTAACCCAAGTGCCTGACTGACTTCCTGCCTATTATTGCTTTTCATGCAGTCCCTTCGGCCTCTTCCTACCCAATTAGCCTCAAACTTCTTCAGCTTTACCTTCCTCCAGGTCTGACTCGTCTTAAAGTGGGATTCACTGGTCTCTCTCTCTCTCTAAGTGGGTCTATCGTTTGCTTCTAATTCCTCATTAGTTGTTGACGATTATCTCGGGCCTGTTGCCTGCTCATGTAGTTTCTCGTAGGTACGTCATCTTACTCTCCAAGATCTTAGTGTCATCCGATACTTTGACTTTGTTCTGAACAGATGGACTTGAAACCAGAATTTGATTGCTCTATAGAATTTCAGCTGCCATGACGGATGAGATGCTCTGAGTAGGCCTAAGGACATTAAACCGCACGATGAGGAAACTTTCATAAGTCATCTTAAGAACATTCCATGACTGGAATTGCTTCCCGAATGTTCAAGAGAATTCCTCTTATATGCTTGAACTGAATGGTACATCTTATTAGCTGCCCAGAGGAACCATGTGCAGGCAACAGGCTAGAATTAATCGTCCACAAATAAATGAGGAATCACAGGCAAATGATAATACAGTATCATCAAAACAATATTATCAGATTTCGAAACATGTTTCAGTCATCTGTTACAAGGACTTGAGCTAGACCATATCAGATAGATAGAGCTTATCATTCAACGCTCCCACTAGGCAAGATTTTATTATTTTTTTTTATCTGTCAATGAATCACCACGCTGGTTCATTTTTCAAGTAAGTGGGCATTAAAATTCTCAAAAGAAATGACTGTCTGCCACAGTCTTTCAGTGGTTTCCTGGTTTGAAATGTTTCCGCTTCCTACATTGTTTTCCTTCTAAGTGGCCGTGGTTCATTTCATTCTCTCTTTTCACTTCACAGTTGCCGAAACACCGCTTCCTCATCTACCCCCTTTATCAAAGGAGCGGAAAATCACGTTGACAAATCAATCAATAGAATCCTTCGTGATCAAGAAATTCCAGGGATAGATTCTTTGTGAGTCATCTGGGACACAAAAAATACGTTTCTCTACAGAAATATCTCCTGATATAAAAAAATTAGGAGAAAAACTCAAGATGTAACAAAAACAAGAGTGACTGGAGTTTCTGAGTATTTTTTTTTTAGTTACAAAACACTGATAAGTAAGTTAGTCACTTTAATACAATTAGAAATTTGGGGTGGAACGAGTATTGGCGCTTTCCGCGGTGAAAATATAGATAAAACGATGATAGTACAATGAGTAGTCGCTTCAGCTAACAGACTTACAATCAAGTCTGTCAATAGAATAGTCCCGATGCTCTTCTGTCCAAGTGAAAGTCGCCAGTGCACTCATACCCTCAAAAATGACTCATATAAATGGCAAGTCCAAACCTTATATTGATGTCACTTACTGCCCAGAAAGTTTGGGCAAACGTCTCTTTATTCTTCAGACTTATACTGGGGCAAATGTTGAAGAGACTGACCCCACGCTGGATGACGGCAAGTCTGAAAGTGAATTATGTGATCCCTGGACTATCGTTATTAAACCCAAAAATATATGTAGGTATATTGCATTTGCACTTCATATATATTTATATGTGTGTGTGTATGCAAACGAGAATATTGAAGTCCTTTATTTTCCATAGGTCACTGAGAGCGCTTATCGACTGTTTGCGGAAGAGCTTTATAAATGAAAGTCAAATGAATTTTTAATCGGCAAACAGAAGAAACTTAATCTTGCACAGTTAGAGCAAACTGACAACCAACACTCAGCTCTGACAACACTGGAACCTTGTCCAGTTTCACAAATATTTCACTCTGCCAGTTTCTGCTGCTACCTTATCCACGTCAGGAAACTTTGTATTGACAACAAACGATTCGCGAGAAAAATGACAGTGTCTGAAAGGGTTAAATAACCCCAATGGACGCTGGACAGATGTTTCCACGAGTCAAGTTAATGAAGGTGGACAGTAATGGACCAAAAAAGGATGGATGCAAAGTAAAAGTCAGAAAGCAGCGCACTTGGGCCCCAGAAAAAACCGGACCCAAGAACTTATAGTACCTTCTGAAGTGCTCCCCCAAAAAATCTCGCTGAGGAAAAAGCCAAAAAAACATGAAAATGCAAACATTTAGCCGTACAAAATCAGAGGCTAGCTACATTATCCAGAAAGTACTTCATAGGCCACGTTGTTGGCCTCACAAAACGACAGCTAGCGATACACAAAAGATAAGGACAGATCCAAGGTCCGTGATGCTTCATACCAAAAAAAATTGCTGAATCAGCCGCTTATCTTCGACTATCACTTGAGTGTTACCGGAATGCCTAATTGCTGGGTATACACAGTGACCACAGTTGATACACTCGAGCACATGAGGTTTTCGGACTTCGGACAGCGAAGATAAGCCTCCATCTTGTTGATGCTCACGTGATGTGCATGGCGTCAGTGATCCTAGCAGGCATCAGCAATGCCAGGTAACTGCTCAGAAGTCAGTCAGTCAGTCAGTCACCCAGTTCATCAGTCAGGCAATCTAGACACAGAACAGATTTTTTTGTGCTGGTCATTCATACAAAGATACATTCGTTAAGGTTAAGGATGCCTCACGTCCGCATGTTTTGATCAACTTATGAGTCACAACAACATTAATGTCAAGGAAATTAATTCTGTGTTCACCAACGCTACAACATAGAATCAATTTAAAACGAACACTTACGAACTGGGACCACAATCTTTGTTGAGATTCGAAACTTTTTCATCATTTACTGAAACCATTTACACTTTGGGTCTCTTACAGAATTCAGAAGAAAAAACCTTCACGAACCAGAACGAGAATAGCTACGGTATGTAAAAATCCAGTTGGGAATTCACAATTACCGTATAGCTCCGAAACGGTGGGTATTCCTTGCGCAGAAG
This sequence comes from Macrobrachium rosenbergii, assembly GCF_040412425.1. Taxonomy (NCBI): domain Eukaryota; kingdom Metazoa; phylum Arthropoda; class Malacostraca; order Decapoda; family Palaemonidae; genus Macrobrachium; species Macrobrachium rosenbergii. The sequence continues at coordinate 2,529,270 of NC_089779.1, read as the reverse complement.
ATTCCGGAAACACTTCGAACTCACTCTCCTCAAGTCAGTTTTCCGTTTTGTTATCACAATCACGAATCGTCTCTTCTCACAGGAAGGAAGGAAGGCTGCTGGGGAGGGACAGGAACCTTGCCCTCTTCCTGACCTTAAGCGAGACATCTTTGTTTATCTGCCTGAGACAAAGTTCGTTTGCTTAGAGATTCTTTCAGCACCCCAGTCTCAACTACCCACTACATTATTTTGCAGTTTTTTTTTTTTTTTTTACTTTCATAAACTGTTCAAACGGAGTTACTTCTTGCGTGAAAGCAAGATGGATAAGATAATATGCATAACTTGGAATTAAGTGTCAAGAAAAACCACGCAATTAATAATAATCCCTACGTAAATTGTATATGATTTATTGACACAATTGGCAGCAACTAATCCCACTTCCATAATTTTGTTATTTAAGGCAGGTGTAAATTTCATCACAGATTATCTTAAATGTCTGTTTACATACAAACACACTAATATGCACGCATGCGTATATTATGTATATATATATATAGAAACGAACATACGATCACGTGTGGAACAGAAATAAACTTCTGACTCACATCAGGATCGAACCCAGGTCTTTCAAATGAAAGGCAAGGGTGCTGCCCACTAGGCCATACAAGTTTAAAAGAAGTTGGAACCTGAGAGCAACTGCACCCAAGGAATTACCTACATGCGGATGGAAAAATAGACCTATAAGCTGTGACCGGTCCAGGGATTAAAGGGATGAACCACTTTTAGGGGCGAAACCTTTAGACATAACATAGAAAATATGAAATAGGTATTTTGCTGCAGCTACAAAATACTTAATAGTTATGTATAAAAAGAAAAAAAATCTTTTGTTACAAAGTATGGTTACACTGTAAATATATTTACAAAAATAAAAACATAAAATAAATCCAAAACTAAGAACATATTTTGCAGATCGCAACCACTAAATGCCGGCTGTGGTTCGTGTACGGCGAAGCCTCAGGGACATACCAGGTATTACTAATGCTTCCCTGGGCGCTCTTGAATATCCTGAAGGGCACGCCGTTCTGGGCACGGTGTCTGGGCTACGTTCGTTCGCGCAGTCCTTGTAAATATGATTATATACAGTATAACCATACTTTGTAAAAACAATACATAACTATTAAGTACTATTTTGTAGCTGTAGCAGAAAACCCATTTCATATTTTTTGTTATGCCTAAAGCTTTCGACCCTGAAAGTGGTTCATCCCTTTAACCCTTCCGGTCTTGGGGCTTCTGGGAGAAGCCATTCGTCTCTCTCGTACTAGGTATCGAGGGCTTCTCACAGAAGCCCACTCCAAAACCGTCCATAACCTTGTAATAACTCGACATAGCGTCCCCAAAATTTATCCAATCAATAGCCTGTTTTCTCTACTTGAGCTCTATGAATTAAAGAAATCCTTTCTCACCCCAATTAATCCATTATCTACCCCCGAAAATAATATTCAAAACTACGCCAAAAATTCGGCTTCTCTTTGGCGAGACTAGCTCACTTCGCCCGCTTGTTTCCCGGGTGAATGCGGCTTCTCGCTAGTTGCTGGCTTTGTTTCAACTTAAGTGTTTGTAACGCTGTCACCAAGTCGCCCTACATCCCCAAATTTTGAGTAGTAATTGGCGCTCTTCCCTTTTTTTTCAAAGTCTTTAGCAGGAATAGTTTAGCATTAGGAGCCTAACCCATATATAGGGAGGGTCTTTCCAAGTAACCTCTAGTAAAGGTGGTCTTAAGCTTTCTTTTGTTGTCCTATGCATTCGGCGATGTTTTGTCAAATATTCGGACTGCCGGAGGCATATAGGCATACTGACGCGAACAACCCAATGCTAGACCTACCCTGTTTTGACCCCCGAAAGAAGTCAAGAGACTTGCTATCACAAGGAGCACAAGCTTTGTGCGTAACGTTCTTTTTGCTTGCCTTCTTACTGTTTCATTGGTACTAGTGAGGCGAAAAAACTGGTATTTTCAGCTTATGCTCGTCAATTGCATGCTCAAGTGACCCAGGTCAACGGTAAGTTTGAAATTTGCAAAATTTTCGTCGACTTGCTAGTATCTCTTCCCCTGAATTTCCATTTTCATTTGTTTTTCACTTCGCCACCATCTACGAGAACCCGGTATAACCATTTCTTTCATGAAGTCTAGTGTAAGAATAATTAATATTGCCTAGTGACACTAAGCTACTCCCGTGCAATAAGTAGGAATTAGGGAAGGTTGCGTAAATTTCAGGCAGCCTTGTGTCTCGAACCATTGTTCGGAAGAGAATTAGCCTTCATGTCAAAAGTGAATTTTCACTTCCAACTATTATATCGCTCAAGTCACCTTTACAAGTGCTCTCAGTCGAATGCTTTCTCCAGCTCATAAGGAATGATCTTGAACAATTATTCCTGTCAGCAGAGGGGTCAAAATACAATCACTTTGCTGAATAGACTTAAATCTGCATAGACTACTGCAACTGAACACCAAATTCCAGGTTAATATACTAGAGTCTCATCGATTAACCATTATTTCAGTTACTTGATTTCTCATATCAATTTCTCCACCTTATGTTAACCAACCAATCAGTAACTACCATTCCCTTTATTTCACAGGACATTCTTTGTCTTTCAAGTAGTATTACAAAGTCTACCCCATCACATGACATTTTGGGGTTAAAGAAATGGACAGGTTTACAGACATATAGACATATATTAAGCTGGTCTTCATACATTTAAACACTATTACATATCCAAAGTAGTCAGTTCATAAAACTGATTAGTAGGTAGAGCACTGCATCTATGAGTTCTAGTTTAAGGGTAACCTAATTTAGAGGACTTCTAATCCTCACAGGATATGCACAGCGTCTACAAGTGGAATTCTTGTTTTCTGGGTTATAGAATTCAGACTGCTTCGAATCCTCACAGGATATTCAAGTCTTAACGAAAAGCGTCGCTTTCCATTAGTATTAGTGTCGATGTTATGGTCTGCTGCAGAGAGCCTGTGCATAAGAAAAAGCAGTTTCTTTGATTTTAGAATATACTAAAAGTTTCCATGACATAACTTACCCTCTTTAATGTGAAAATAGCGTATTCACTTAGTCCCAGCAGCTATTCTAAGCTTTATTATAATTAATACTATATCGTATAGTAAACTTTTCCATTAACAATCCCATGTATTAGCATTATTGTTACTTCAAACTGCCATCAACTTTCACATTAACTATCCCATCTATTACTACCATTGTTCCTTCAAACTCTCAAAGACAACAGGATTGAGAGAGTGCCATCCTTTAAGATATATTTAATAGGGCACCAATCTTACACTGAAACAAGCTCATCTAAATTCAGTGCTACATAACTATGAAAGGTGCCATTCAATGCAAACACTGCTATCTGGCAACCTTCGTCCTTAAGTAATACAGTCTTTAGGGAACTGAAGCTGCACAACCTCATGGGGTGAAAAATTTAAGTTGGGGAATTCAGAATAAGAAAGGGATTCCCGAAGCAAGCTTCCGCGCTGGAGGAAAGGTGGATGAAGGTTGGGTTCAATGAAAATATGCAATGCAATCTAAACTATTTCCTAACATGAAAGCTTTGCTTTATGATAATGGGGGGAGGGTGGGGGTACTGAGCGCATTGACTGCAAAAATTTGAATTACAATTTCCACTATTAACCAGCCTATTAGAATACCTGACAAGTCCACGACATCAGTGCCAAAAAATTCTTTAACATCCCTAGACCTACGCCTCTTAGAAAATCGTTGAGATCTACCTAGTACCAGTCTAGTTCCTATTGAAATTCTAAGTTAAAAAAGTATGTCAAGAGTTACCCTACCCTATACTCAGCTCCACTATACATTCAAACTTACATCTCATGACCAAAGGGCTCAAGTACTGTAATACCCTCTGCTATTAATAACTGTCAAATGTCTCTCCAAGTCTGACTATCGCGTTTTTTACCCCAGTCTGTTCCCAGCAGCCTTAAAGAGATACTCTTGAGCATCTACTACCTTTAACCTAACCCCTCCATCTATATAAAATTAGCAAGTTCACCCTACTCTAGCCTATCTTATATTTCAAACTCCATATTTAACTTCCTATGACGTCCTAGCTACACGAAAACTATCAACCCTGCAGTTCTAACCTAAGTAAAAAGTTGGTTGGTTTGAAATCTCCTGTAGCGCATGGTGACAAAGTCACCATACTTTTTTTTGAACTTCCTGTTGTGCATGGTGACCAAGTCACCATGCACAACATGCAAGTCCACCTTTGCCTGACAGGTAGCACCGCCACCCCGGCAAAGGTGGACTTGGGAAGTGGTCAAAGAATAACTTAATTTAGACGCAAAACTTAAAACTGAAAAAATGCTAGATTTACTCTACACTTTCAAAAATTACCTTCCACACACATCAGACAAACAAACTTCCCACATGTACATCAAACCAACAAACTTCCCACATGTACATCAAACCAACAAACTTCCCACATGTACATCAAACCAACAAACTTCCCACATGTACATCAAACCAACAAACTTTCACACGCGCATCAAACCAACAAACTTTCACACGCGCATCAAACCAACAAACTTTCACACGCGCATCAAACCAACAAACTTTCACACGCGCATCAAACCAACAAACTTTCACACGCGCATCAAACCAACAAACTTTCACACGCGCATCAAACCAACAAACTTTCACACGCGCATCAAACCAACAAACTTTCACACGCGCATCAAACCAACAAACTTTCACACGCATCAAACCAACAAACTTTCACACGCCGCATCAAACCAACAAACTTTCACACGCATCAAACCAACAAACTTTCACACGCCAAGATCAAACCAACAAACTTTCACACGATCAAACCAACAAACTTTCACACGCGCATCAAACCAACAAACTTTCACACGCCAAGATCAAACCAACAAACTTTCACACGCGCATCAAACCAACAAACTTTCACACGCGCATCAAACCAACAAACTTCCACACGTACATCAAACTTTTGATGCAAAAATATAACTAAACTAATAACCAAAAATAAAAATTAAATACTTTAAAACAAAAAGTTCTGAAGCTGAAACAAATCCTAAAATTTCCTGAAATGTTCAAAGCTGGAAATTTTAAATTTTAACCTTGGTAAATTTTAAAGATAAAATAAATTCACAAAATTCTGAAAACTAAGGTTTTGAATCTGAAAAAAACAAACCAAATGCATTAAAACAAAGCCTAAACTTAAAATGAAAACTTAATTAAGAGTTTTGATTCTGAAAAAACTAAGCTAAAAAATGTTAGAGGGTTGCTCCAGTCACTCAACTAAAAAACTAAGAAAATATTACTCACCCATTAACCCTGTTTAGTCATAAGGTATCGGTACATCTAAGAATTCAGTAACTCATTGTGGCACGCTTACTTAACGACACATGACCTGAAATAAGAAAATATATATTAAAGCCCAAAGTGTTCTAGCAAGTGGAAAGGACCAAAGGCTGACCATTGGTTACAATCAGCTGGGCCACCTGATATGTTAAAATACTAAGACAGGGAGCGGCAAGCAAGGATTTATACTGACAAGCGTTATTACTAGTTTATTGCCACTTAAGCCTACAATAATTAAGTTTAAATCAACTTAATATACCCCATATTAGGAAGGCTATGGTAGTCGAGTTAGGCCTGTCTAATCCTCAAGAAACTTTAAACCCTATTGCATCGTAAGACTTGCTCTATTGCAGTATAAATGAGCTACGATATTGACGAGAAAACACAATTATTAAATATAAGAAGCACCCTACTTTGAAAACGTACAAGGGCCCGTCAGAGAGGGAATCATCCCTGTGGAGGACTGTGCACAAAGCCAAACAAAGTGAAACCAAAGATCCTCCCGTATATCACGGCCGTGATCCCGAACGCCAATGGACGCGGAAGTCGAGGTAGTACCAACGAAACCTGTCTTACCAAGCTGGAGACTCAACAAGCTGTTCTGAGGATAACAGCCAACGACCTCTGCAACTGCCCGTTTGTGGGACGTCACTTTATCGCCCTTTCGCCACCGGAGAAGTTTAAGGCGATGATCAGAAAATCGACAGAAATTATTATTATTATTATTATTATTATTATTATTATTATTATTATTATTATTGAGAGTTGCCAGGCACTCTTCCTCTTTAGCGAACTACCCCAATTGTGTATCAGTAGTTAACCCAACTGAAACAAATTATTATTATTATTATTATTATTATTATTATTATTATTATTATTATTATTATTATTATTATTATTGTTATTATTGAGATTTGCCATTTACTCTTCCTGAATTATGTATTGATGTTTGGTCTTTATCTGTAATTACTATTATTATTATTATTATTATTATTATTATTATTATTATTATTATTATTATTATTATTATTGCTGTTGTTTTCAGCAGTGCTTGGGCATAAGAGTTCGTGAATATTACTTTTCACTAGCGTACTTAATTTAGTATACACCCAGATCGGTTTTCCTTACCCAGAATTTTGCAATGCTGGTTCCTTGTTGCGTTTGTCTGACTGTTTCATATTTTCTCACTCCTACATTCAGCCTTTTTCCAAAATTCTGGACAAGGAAAACCAATCTGGGTGTGGTCATAATCCACATAGGTATTCATCTCCTTGGGCACAGATCCACCGGCTGCTGGCTCTCACCTCCCCAGGGCATAAATCTCATTGGTATTGTCGAGTATGTTCATTCAGAAGGCTATAGTGGTACGCAAGAGTAAAATATCAAAGGATTTATGGCGATTACGATATCCGTAGCTATATATACATGTGCAAATGTACTAATAACATGAGCTTTCGCATGTTTCCAAACGTATTCTTCATATGTACAATGAAATATTAAAATAGTCAAGATTAATTAAGCAGAAGCGAAAAGTGTCAATCTTAAAATGAACATCCAGTAGTTATAAGGTAATTCAGAGGTTGATTTGCTATGGATAGTTGCCTAACAAGTATAAATTTTGTGACTATCGATTCCATATCTCAACGATCTCCGGTCAATATAGTCAACAGTTCTTTACCATATTTCTACGAACTCGCCATAACCCACAAGAAAGGCATGCTCTGACTGCCAGTTTTGTGAAATTAAGTCTCATTCATATTTACTCTATCAGAAACTTAGCAGGTTTGCTGACACATTTCTTAGGTAGTTTATAAAACACGCAGAGGACTCTATTCAGAAATTCTATAAATTAAATATTACCGTGAACGACATAACGCTTATTCATAAGTCAGGACGCGGAATCATTATTCACAAAGGGTCCTATAAACGACATCCTAAATTTCATAAGGGAAAAAATCAACTCCTTACGAAGACCTATTTCCTCTGGGCAGTGAAAAAAAGTTAAATTAATCAAGCTCCGTGTAACCAATAACATGCCCTCTTTTAACTGAAAGGTTTACAAAGATTTTAATGTGGGATAGGCAGCCTGCTATTCCTCTTTAAGCCAAAGTCTGTATGTATTTTAATGACTCGGTCCCAAAGTGGTTTTGGCGCGACACGTTGATGACATTTTCACGTTCTGGAATAATAGTTGAGAAGATTTTGCAGCAAAATTAATTCACTTTAGCATTACGTTCAAAACTGAATGAGAAAAGGACAGGAACTAGCCTTCTTAGACATATCAATAGGGAATCATTCAAGTACAGTTTCAACGTCCTTAGAAGACCAGCGATCTCTATTTCCTGCATTCATTTCCTAACTATCACGACATTGCAATATCGATGAAGACTGAGGTATCAGTGTAATTTTTTTCTCGGAGGACCAGGAACCTGTTCAGACGGTTACATAGACAAAGGAGTCGATTTCATCTGTAAACAACTCAACCAACTGCCTCACTATGCCGGCGGAAAAGCCATCAACCAGGCCAGTAAGACAGATCTCTGTCAAACCAATGGGCATAACATAATAAGGGATATACCAACAAAATAAAACTCCCCTGCGTAGAGGCATTAAGAACATGTCTATGGGGACATCGAACCTGACTACCCTTCTGCTTTCATATCGAAGAATCGTAGAGAATGCTCTTATTAATGTCCATCAGAATAAACGAGAATTATTCCTATACAGCAGAGTTGATATCAACTTACACCTTTCTTCATGGGTCAGTTGTCAAAGTCACTGTACATCGCCCATGGTCAAAAGTACAACATTGTTTTTAAATAAAGCAACGTTTCGAATACCGCTGGTTACGAATCACTTATCGGTTATAATTGTTCTGGTTGTAAGCTATTCGTGAGGTATAGTGAATTAGACAATAAACGATATTTGTGTCAACATATATATATATATATATATATATATATATATATATATATATATATATATATATATATATATATATATATATATATATATGATCATATTCTTAAGAACTCCACTTAATGCAGTGAACGTGATATTTTACGATATTTGTGGCCTAATGTTTGTGAATATAAGAAAAACCCTCGGTGTGTAAGACAAATTTACAATTAACCACGCGTTACAAATTTACCAATCGGCTATCATGGTGAAGATTAGTTGATATCGATTCTAAGTACAAAACCTGAGTTCGACAGGTATGTACAGCAGAGTCAATGTCAACTTAACCCTGATGATAATAGTTTTCATAGCTCCACCTAATACTAACGAAACAGGATTCGAATATTAGGCGATGATCGAACAATATGATCTGGTTTCAGTAAATTCATTGACCACTGTTCGAATTAGCCGCTAATTATATCACGACAGATATAAATGACTTATTTAATGCCACTTTGTCCTCCTACCTTCTCAATTTCCCCAAAATTTTGGGATACATTTATCACTGCAAGCCTTGAATCCATATGGCAAATCGCTGAAGGTGGCCTTTTACCGGAGCAGGTTACGAACCTACGCACCTTTATTATTAGTAATAATAAATTTAATTATAAAAGTTACCTTGCATTCATCGGTGCGAGTTGATATGCTCACCATTGAATCACATTAACAAAAGTGTTCTATACTATTTTTGTCTATGACCATGTCATTGTGACGCCATGTTGCATTTACTAATAATATAATGATAATAATATCCCTCGTTTCAGCTCCGGGCCATATACGATGAACGATAAGATGAACACAATACAGTATACGCTAGTAAAAAGTAATATTCATGAACTCTTATGTCCAAGCACTGCAGAAAACAATAATAATAATAATAATAATAATAATAATAATAATAATAATAATAATAATAATAATTTTCAAATGGGCTAACTACTGATACACAATTGGGGTAGTTCGCTAAAAATGAAGAGTGCCCGGCAACTCTCAATAATAATAATAATAATAATAATAATAATAATAATAATAATAATAATTTCTGTCGATTTTCTGATCATCGCCTTAAACTTCTTCGGTGGCGAAAGGGCGTTAAAGTGGCGTCTCACAAACGGTCGTTGGCTGTTATCCTCCAGAACAGTTTGTTCCAGTGTTGTTGAGTCTCCAGCTTGGTAAGACAGGTTTCGTTGACACTAACTCGACTTCCTCTTTCAGTTGTGGTTGGAGTCTCGCTCGTGTTTTACTGCAGGGTCGTTGGTTTCTCCTCGTTTAGTTTTGTGTATAGTCCTCCACAGGGATGATTCCCTCTCTGACGGGCCCTTGTGAGTATTCAAAGTAAGGTGCTTCTTATATTTTATTATAATTGTTTGTGTGTTCTCGTCAGTACTGTAGCTCCTGTAGAATGCGGGTCGTTCTTTTTTAAAATTTCTTGTATGAGCTTCAACTTAAGGTGGTATCTTGATGTATAGTTTTAGAGCAGTGTACAAATGCTCTCTAACCTGACTTATAATTTGTTCTAGGTGCATATCACCAATATGTTTCGCTTGCATGTCTTCTGTTTACAGTATTCCATTTGAGGTCTAGAGAAGCTTGAGCAGTTTCTCATATATGTTGTATTGATTAGGCTGCAAGATTTTAGGCGTGAAGTTGTGCATCAAGGTTTGTTGGGTTGGCGAGTGGATACCATTGTCAGTTTTTGCGATTTATATTGATCTGACAATTAGATCGTGGTACTTGAGCTATGACATACAGTTGTCGTATGAAAGTTTTCCGTTTGCGGGTTTTGTATCTTCAAATATTGGTATTTTCGACTCTGTAGTTGTAAATTCCTACAACTATTCAAAATGTTTGTTAGGTATTGTTGTAGATTGCCTTTCAACAAGGTGTTTAAGACTTAGTTTCGAAGCTTGCTTATTACTAAGCTGAACTAGATTGCTTTGTGGTAATTATGTGCACTTTTTTATACTAGCAACCTTATGCAGTGCTACGGATATTTTTATATGAACTTTATATACTGCAATAGAGCAAGTCTTACAATGCAATAGGGTTGAAGTTTCTTGAGGATTAGAGAGGCCTAACTCGACTACCATAGCCTTCCTAATATGGGGTATGTCAAGTCGATTTAAACTGAATTATTGTTGGCTTAAGTGGTAATAAACTGATAATAACGCTTATCAGTAAGTATAAAGCCTTGCTGGCTGCTCCTAGTCTTAGTATTTTAAAACTTATCAGGTGGCCCAGCTGATTGTAACAAATAATCAGCCTTTGGTTCGTTCCACTTGCTAGAACATTCTGGGCCTTAATATATATTTTCTTATTTCAGGTCATGTGTCGTTAAGTAAGCGTGCCACAATGAGTTACTGAATTGTCTTGGATGTACCGATACCTTATGACTAAACAGGATTAGTGGGTGAGTTAGTATTTCTTTTAGTTGAGCGACTTCAGCAACACCCGAAAACAATTTTTAGCTAAGTTTTTTTTCAGAATCAAGACTTATAAGTTTTCATTTTAAATTTAGGCTTTGTTTTAATGCATTTGGTTTATTTTTTCAGACTCGAAACCTTAGTTTTCAGGATTTTGAAAATTTATTTTTATCTTTAAAATTGCAAAGGTTAAAATTTAAATTTTCCAGCTTTGTAAATTTCAAGAAATTTTAAGATTTGTTTCAGCTTCAGAGCTTTTTGATTTAAAATATTTAATTTTTATTTTTTATTTTAGTTATATTTTATTTTATCAAAATGTTTGTGTGGAAGTTTTGTTAGTTCAATGTCCGTAGAGTAAATCTAGTATTTTTAAGTTAGTGGATTTAAACTTTTTTATATTTATTTAAACTTTTGCATTGTGTTTTGATCTTGTAATTTCAGCTAGTTTTGTTTGTTAGAACTGTAAAAGTTTAGTAAAGTCTCTATTTTGGAATTTTGAAGTTTTTGAACAGACAATTTTTAAAGCTCTTGAGTAATTATTTCAGCTGCAAAAATTTAAGCTTTGCGTCTTGAAGTTAAGCTTTGCGTCTTGAAGTTAAGCTTTGCGTCTTGAAGTTAAGCTTTGCGTCTTGAAGTTAAGCTTTGCGTCTTGAAGTTAAGCTTTGCGTCTTGAAGTTAAGCTTTGCGTCTTGAAGTTAAGCTTTGCGTCTTGAAGTTAAACTTTGCGTCTTGAAGCTAAGCTTTGCGTCTTGAAGCTAAGCTTTGCGTCTTGAAGCTAAGCTTTGCGTCTTGAAGCTAAGCTTTGCGTCTTGAAGCTAAGCTTGCGTCTTGAAGCTAAGCTTTGCGTCTTGAAGCTAAGCTTTGCGTCTTGAAGCTAAGCTTTGCGTCTTGAAGCTAAGCTTTGCGTCTTGAAGCTAAGCTTTGCGTCTTGAAGCTAAGCTTTGCGTCTTGAAGCTAAGCTTTGCGTCTTGAAGCTAAGCTTTGCGTCTTGAAGCTAAGCTTTTCAAGACAAGTGTCAGCCACTTCCCAAGTCCACCTTTGCCGGGGTGGCGGTGCCACCTGTCAGGCAAAGGTGGACTTGCATGTTGTGCATGGTGACTTGGTCACCATGCACAACAGGAAGTTCAAAAACAAGCATGGTGACTTTGTCACCATGCTCAACAGGAATTTCAAACCAACCAACTTCTTACTTAGGTTAGAACTGCGAGGTAGATTGTTTTTGTGTAGCTAGGACTTAATGGGAAGCTAGATATGAAACTTGGAATATAGTGTAGGTTAGAATAGGGTGGAGAACGTGCTAATTTTAAATAGATGGAGGGGTTAGGATAAAGTTAATAAATGCTAAAGTCTAAATATGTGGAGGGATTTGGATAAAGGTAATAAATGCTAAAGTCTCAAGGATGCTGGGAATAGACTGGGATGCTGGGAATAGACTGGGATGCTGGGAATAGACTGGGATGCTGGGAATAGACTGGGATGCTGGGAATAGACTGGGGTAAAAAACCCAATAGTCAGACCTACGGAGACACTTAAGGATGCTGGGAATAGACTGGGGTAAAAAACCCAATAGTCAGACCTACGGAGACACTTAAGGATGCTGGGAATAGACTGGGGTAAAAAACCCAATAGTCAGACCTACGGAGACACTTAAGGATGCTGGGAATAGACTGGGATGCTGGGAATAGACTGGGGTTAAAAACCCAATAGTCAGACCTAGGGAGACATTTGACAGTGCAAGTTATTAATAGCAGAGGGTATTAGTGCTTGAGCCCTTTGTTTGGTCATGAGCTGTAAGTTATAATGTATAGTGGAGCTGAGAATAGGGTCGGGTAACTGACATAATTTTATAACTTAGAATTTCATTCCCACTAGTAAATAGGAACTAGACAGGTAATAGGTGGATCTTAACGATTTTCTAAGAGGCCTAGGTCTAGGGATGTTAAAGAATTTTTTTTTTGGCACTGATGTCTTGGACTTGTCAGGTATTCTAATAGGCTGGTTAATAGTGGAAATTGTAATTCAAATTTTTGCAGTCTTGTTAAAGTAGTTCCGTCAAGGCGCTGAACACCCTCCCCCTCCCCCTCTTACTCTTCAAGCAAAGCTTTCATGTTAGGAAATACAGTTCAGATTGCATTGCATATTTTTTATTGACCTCTACCTTCATCCACCTTTCCTCCAGCGCCGAAGCTTGCTTCGGGAACACTTTTCTTGTCCCGAATTCCCCAACTTAATTTTTCACCCGTGGGGTTGTGCAGTTTCAATTCCCTTCAGACTGTATACTAAGGATGAAAGTTGCCAGGCTAATTCTATATATTAGCTCCATGCCTATTTTTACCTTTTCAACTGGTTTTTTAGAACCTTTTAGGGGTTCTGATACTGGTGGTGCATCTGTTTTCGGCCAAATGGAATGTCCCTTTGCCGTGTTTAGTACTGGTCCTGGGGTGTGGGGTTGGGTACCTGTAAAAGTTATTGTACTTGCTGGACGGGATATGAACCGTTCGAAACACTTGCCCGTGCTCTGTCTTGTCAAGATCGCGTATGGAAACCCCTTGTTGGATGGACTTAAGGGGTTAATTACACTTGAGCGCCAAAAATTAAAGGTAAATTCATAATTAGCAACCAAAAAATGTAGAAAAAGTTAAAAATTAGAAGGCAGTCGCCGCTGCGGAGCTACTTTATAGTTCTACTGTTGCCAGATATTAGTGTTATGATGGCACCTTTCATAGTTATGTAGCAATAAAGTTAGATGCGGTTGTTTCAGTGTAAGATTGGTGCGCTATTAAATATATGTTAAAGGATGGCACACTATCCTGTTTTTGGGAGTTTGCTGGAACAAATAGTAATTTATGGTATTAATGTGAAAGTTGATGGCAGTTTGAAGTAACAATAATACTAATACAAGGGATTGTTAATGGGAAAGTTTACTCATACGATATAGTATTAATTATAATAAAGCTTAGAATAGCTGCTGGGACTACTGAACACGCTATTTTCACTTTAAAGAGGGTAGGTAATGTCATGGAAACTTCTAGTATATTCTAAAATCAAAGAAACTACTTTTCTTATGCACAGGCTCTTGGCGTAGCTGCAGCAGACCATAACATTGACACCAATATTAATGGAAAGCTACGCTTTTCGTTAAGACTGAATATCCTGTGAGGATTCGAAGCGCTTTGAATTCGGTTACCCAGACAAGGACTCGGCTTGTAGACGCTATGCATGTCCTGTGACGTTCGAAGCGCACTAAATTCGGTTACCCTGACAGCTAGAACTCTACTGTAGACGCACTGCATACCTGTGAGGATTTGAAGCGCACTAAATTCGGTTACACAGACAACTAGAACTTGGTAGATGCTGTGCTCTACCTGCTATTCCATTTTATAATCTGACTACTTGGGATATGTAATAGTATTTACATGTATGAAGACCAGCTTAATATATACAGTCTATTGGTAAACCTTTGTCCATTTCTTTAACCCCAAAATGTTGTCTGATGGGGTAGATTTTTATACTCCTTAAGACAAAGAATGTCCTATAAAATAAAGGGAATGGTCCTTAGCCTACTGATTGGTTGGTTAACATAAGTAAGGTGGAGAAATTTATGAGAAATGAAGTTACTGAAATAATGGTTAATTCTGAAGAGATTCTAGTAAATTAACCCCGAATTTTGATGTTTACTTGCAATAGTCAATGCAGATTTAAACTTGTATTCAGCATAGTGATGTATTTTGACCCCTCTGATGACAGGAATGATTGTTTAAGACCATTCCTTATGATCTGGAGATAGCATTCGGCCGAGAACACTTGTAAAGGTGACTTGAGCAAGTTGTAGTGAAAATTCACTTTGACGCGAGATACCACCAAGAAAATATTGTTAGGATCTTCCGGGGTTGAATAGAGTCAAAATTGCTATGTAAGGGTTATGATTAGTTCGTAAAAAAGTTAAGCAGGCAGCAAATTTTCCATAGTGGTTAAGTGTAATTTGCCCGGTAGTGGTTATTGCTTATGCCTATAAATTGTTGAAGTTACTGTGACTGTCGATAGTTACTACAACACAGGCTTTAGCGTTGGACTTGTATCGGATAAGTGAGGCGATAGAAATGCAGGATTTTGCATAATACATTAAATAGTTGGTGGCCTTGTCTCTGGCTCTAAAGTTTTTGAGTGTTAAAATAGCTCAAAGGATTTCGTGAGGATGGGGTTGTGCTTCTGGTCCTTAGTTTTGCCAATCTCTTGGTAATACCGTTTCAGAATTGAGAGTAAATTGGGTTCGCTTTAGAATTGAGAGCGCCCGGGTTCTTTTATCCTGGCTACGATCCGCAAACTAAGGTAATTTGCTGTTACGTTAAGGCAAAGATACAACAGAAATTACCGAGAGTTAGTAAACGTTACGTAAGTTGCACCATGATGAGCTTGCATGTGGTTGCAGTGCCATCAACCGTAGGCTAAGATGTGCGATATTCTTCCGTAATTTTATGAATATATACCAATTCTTGACCTAAATTACACCAGTTATGCATGAAAAATGGAGGGTGACTTAGAAAGAGAAGATTTCTATGATAAATTGTCTGCCATGGATACTCGGAGCTCTCAAATGCAACAATTGTGATCAGCTCATTGACATGAAAAGGGAAATGGCTAATTCATCAAATTCTACACCTGTCATTTCCACATCATTCAGTTCTAACAGAGCTAATGGTTCAGACATTAACCCACTGATTACAGTAGACAGAGCAGACACATCAGTGACACCACGTAACCCAGCTTCAGTAGTGACACAATTTATCAAATAATACACAGCCAGTCACGTCCAGTAATCCATCCCAGGGCAATAACACACAGTCGATAACCCTATTATTCCAGTTGATGATCATTCTAAGGCCCTGTCCACACTAGCAGGCATGCCCGTCGGGCACTTCCAGCTGTTTATATTTTCTCTGGCTCTTGAAGCAGTGTTACCAGACAATCGCATCGTTCTGGCTCCATACTCGGTCGGTCAGTATAGTGGAATGGTTATGGGAACAGTGTTTGCCCGTCGGGCAGTGCCTGCTAGTGTGGACAGGGCCTTACAATTTGGTTTCTGACAATCAAAACAAACTCCTCTTGTAAGGTTACACGGACATTCAGAAAGATTGTGATCTCTGACCTTACAGTAAGCGCAATACTGATTGTTTTCGTTGGTCTTACTATAGTTCTTTAATTTGTTCAACAAATCACTAATCTGCTTCCTCAGATCTTGCAGATCTGTTGGGCTATGTGCATTGCTGTTTACTACAGGCTGTGGTTGGGAATTGGAATTATTAACAGGAAGGACTCTACGTTGGGTAACATCTCCACTTATTGTAGCTAGATGATACTCATACTCAGTAAATTCAATGAATCTCTCTGAGAGTATCCTATCATGCCCAGGATTGAGTCGTTATGTATAGGCCAGTCTGAGTTAATTGCCCTAAAATGAATGGTAGCCCCCGAATGTAGCCAGGACAATTGACATTTAAAGCCACGAGTGTTATATACAAATATTACAATGAATTGGGACCACAATCTTTGTTGAGATTCGAAACCTTTTCATCATTATACTGAAGCCACTTGGGTCTCTTGCAGAATTCAGAAGGAAAAACCTTCATGAACCAGAACGAGAATAGCTACGTAAAAATTCAGTTGAGAATTCACACTTAAATATGTTTACATACAAATACACTGATATGCATGCATGCGTACATTATATATATATATATAATATATATATTGCATGAAAGGCACAAATAACGTCATATTTAAAAAGAAGTGAATCATACTTTTTACTGAACAGACACATCCAGCTTTCTATGATTCAAATCTATAGAGAAAAGCAAAGGTAAGAGAATAAAGATATTAGCGTCACGTTTATTTCCCGGAAAACAACTAGGTGGCAACTCATTCCCTGTAACAGTTTCCTTCAGAACAAACAAGTGAGCACCGGAATTCACGACTCGCATAATTACAAACTAATGTGAATATATAGGCGTCACATATATATTAGAAAAATATTATGGAAATATGAGAAATCATATGTACAACTATTTACATTAGGTCTAGATACCTACGGTTGCTGGTCAGATTTCTAGAAATTTGAACAAACCGTCACTCTTACTAGAACTACCAGAATGATATTTAATTCTCCTGAGGGGAACAAGCACTCGGATTGCTTGTAGAATCCATGATATATTGGTGTTTGAAAAGTTTCCTTTTTATTTATTTATTTGTAGATTTATTACAAATCGAGTCGGACGCTGTCGAGTACTTTCGTCACTGCGCCACAAAGAATTCGCGAATGACATCTGGTGACCGTCGATAGGAGATTATCCCGTAAATAAGTGAAAACAATATGAGCTCATCCGAGCAACCAGTGATTAGGAAGCATCCTCTTAGGATGAAGAGCCCAAAAGACACGTGGTTCACTTGTCTCTGGCTAAGCAGGTACCGACGGCTGAAGAATTATTGGAGCATCGTTCATCTGGAAGACACATAAAGGGTTATGAACCGTAGCTGGTGATAGCCACACCACAAACAACTATTATTCATTATAAGTACAAAATATGACCCTCATTATGTATTTAATGAACGGGAAAATTTTCAGCTGTCGTGACAGAAAACAATAAATGCAACAAGGAAGTTTGTGCGTTCTTCATCGAAGACTGACACCTGAGAATCAGAAAAAACTCAGACGATATGAAGATTCCGGCAAAAAAACTCATTGATGCCACAAAAACAATTATTTCCAGTGAAAATATATAAATATATATATACAGTTAGTTCGTGTGTGCTTGTAAAAAGAAACAGAATATCTCTCACGAACTTACCGAATGCGCGTAAGACCTAATGACCGCAATGAAATAGAGGTGCAGGGCGGTCAACGCCAGGAGGATGACGGAACCAACCGCCGTTTTAGTATAAACAACGGAGATTATTCCGATTGCCAGACTGAGTATTGTCATCATCACGCTTCCATACACCCACAGGAACACCAGGTCCTGTCGAGTCTGTGTATACAGAAATAAAACTTGTATTTAACGAATTAAATGTCATGCATTGCTCCGCAGAAGAAGCTGGCTGAATTATTATCAACATGAGCAAATAAGCAAGTGGATGAGCATCACAGGCAAGGCCTCGTATAATTAGGCCTACTTGAGTGCAAAGAGCAGAAAAAGACGAAAATGGCAGAAAATAAATGGTACAATTTCCACATTTCTTCCAATATGATTCTCTACAGCTATCATTTTATATATATATACGAGATCAAAATGCTGATGAATCAGTGTCAGGGCAGCTGCCTGAGTCTCTCTTACCGTCTTGATGGCATAGACCAGCACCATGATGAGGCCTATGTTCATCAGTTTGATGACCACGTTCACCCAGCCTTCTTCCAGTCCTGTGGGGGAACATTACACAGATCTGGCATTATATTTGTTCTTAAAACTAAATTTACTCTCTCTCTCTCTCTCTATCGGTTTTGTCAACATCACTTATTTCTAGTTTCTCATCAAATCTCTTATGAACCGGGTGCTGTTGGCGAAGCGAAATTTGTTCTGTTAACAGTCGTTCTATCTCTTTCAAATACTCAAGTAACAAGTACAGTGTTGGTTTAAGGAATATATATATATATATATATATATATATATATATATATATATATACAGTATATACAGTATATATATTAGGTATGTTTGTGTATATATTGCTGACACTATGTATATAGGAATTTCTGTAACTTTATTCCATACCTTGTTCTTATACCCGGGATGCCGTTTTGGATGCGACTACGGACATCATAATTACTTCATATCATGCATATGGGTCTAAGGCTTTGTAATGGCAAGCGTGTCCAAAAAGCGTGAAGAATTTGAGAGGTTAAGAGGGCTTTGTGGATACAGTTACATATGTGTCTGGTAAAAACTGACCAGTAGTATGTAACTGTGATAACCAAAGGCTTTAGATCTAAAAGCAAGAGTATAGATCATTCTGACATACGCAGCAGGATTCAAAACTACATCTACAGTATCGAAAGAATATAATGTTGCCGACTACATACGTAAAAAATAAAGCTACAGAAACGGCAGTTTACTTTTTATCATGAAAATACTATGGAAGCTGTTTGAAACTACTATGTATAAAACTTACCATACTTTATACCAACGAACATGCCACCAGCAAGGCCAATAATTTGTAGAAACTGCAAGAAAGGAAAATATGTTTCATTAGTTGTATAGTGTTCATATTTTGTTCTTTTTGTAATCATAGTACCTCAGTGCTAAGGAGAGGGTTGACACAATACCGTTATTATTATTATTGAGACCCGTCTTGTCAACTTAACGAAAGCTTTCAAAAAGACAAAACTTAATCTGGATTTTCTTCGGTATACAAACCAGTGTCTTTTATGTAGGAGAATTCTACATTACGCACTGAAAACAGCCGATGAACTTTCCAACAAAGAGGGTTAACTGGTTGGTCAGGGGGATGAGTGGGAGAATATCTCTCTCCCACCTGCCATCGCCAAGCACTCTTACCTTCAGTCTCAGGGACAAGGCAGGCCGGTTAAGGTGGGAGCTACGATAAAAAGGATCTGGTTTAAATACCTAGGAAATATTACTTGAGGAAATCTGCCATTTGTTTTTTCGGGAATACAAACCATTGCCTTTTTTATGCAGAAGGCTCACTCATTAGGTGGGAGGTCCTCTCCTTCAACAGAAGGAATGTTGGAACTCACCCAGAATTGTCAAGATCCTGGTTATGAGAGTGAGCCAGGGTAGCAGTAACTCTTGCAATCTCCTACTCGGTCTAGCATAGGGGTTGTCTGAGCGGCTGGGCCCTGAGAGAGAGGTGTAAGGCCTTGCTCAAGGATGGAAGGATCAGGGAACCTTTTCATAACTCTGCATGTATATACAAGCCGGAAGGACTGGTATCTGGATAACACAAAGTGATTGGTTCAGAATATTATAGCTCTGCCACCACCAGCGCCCTTGTTATAGGGGACATCAGGAGAAACAATTGTGTAGTTAATGTATCATCGTCCAATCCAGCAGGAACTCGGCCTAGTTGTTGCTCTGCTAGGGGAGAAAAAGGAGAGAAAAGAGACCTGTCATTTTACATTCATGCCCCAGACTTTCATCACTAAGCTCAGTACTCTGTCCAGATGTTTGTTGGTCCAAATGGAGCTGGGTAGGGTTGGGCATCGATTGTTTGTAATCTATTACTCCAATTGCAAATGAAAAAAATATTGTATTCAGTTTCTTTTTCTGTAATCGATTAGGTGAACAATTACTACAGTAGTTTTTTCTAATTTTGACCTAATTTATCAGGAAATTGTTCTATGGGAAAGCAAAAATGAAAGAAGACGTCAAACGCTTAGAACATTTTCTTAGATTTTAGCATCTGACGCAAGCACCTCCTTCAAGGTCTAATCCTAGCACAAGGACAGGCAGCAGTAAATGAGCACTCTCTCAATGATGAGCCGCAGCTACAAGTGAGAAGATATGGTAGAGCTGAGACAAACTTTTGGCTTGCTGCTGCCACTGTCTTAGACCCAACAAAACAATGGCCGATCAGGCACAAAAAGAGATTAGAGACAGAAATGTGTTCAGTCTCGGTTGGAAACGTTGCACAGCCTGATTTTCAAGAGCCTGATGATCCAACAGGCAAACAGTCTCCAGTGGCTTGTTAAGAAAGCAACTGAACATCATTAACACAGGACATCGGAAGTTGATCCAATTATCGGTGCCAATAAGTGGAAATCAGCCATTTTTGGCCCCACAAATTGCTGATTTTCGTCGATGGACAAGTGCCATAAAATTGGATTGCCAATAACCGAGCCCGCCGATAACCAGGGACTGAATGTACCTCAAAAGACATATCCCGTGTGAATGGGCCCGAGCTGAGATTAGTGTGAACAGGCGAGCGATTACTTGGTGAGTGGCTGAGAGCCTGAAATAAAGAGCCGTGAACTGGAACACCATCCTACCGAGGGTAAAGCAGAGGTGCTCGCGAAAAGACCGATGAATCGGTATTTGAAAATACACATCCTTCAAGTCCGTCGAAAGCATGAAGTCACCTTCTCTGATGGAACTGAGTATTTAATGCACCTTCTTAATCCAGGTCTGGCGAATGAACTGGTTCAGGGGAGAGGGGTCGATCACCGGTCTCCAGCCATTTTTCACCTTCTTCACCAGGAAGAGATGACTGTAAAAACCTGGGGACCGATCCTTCATGACTACCCCAGCTCCTTTCTTTAGCATCGCATTCACCTCTTCCCAAAGGGTGAAGTCCTTCTGCAAGTTGGGAATGTCTGGAAGCAGACAGGGTCACGGGTAGTAGATATCCTACCTGAAGGACATCTGCTACCCAGGTCTCCACTCCATGTCGTTGCCACATTGCCCAACGGCCCGACAGGCAACCCCCACCATTGGAAGCAAGCGGGGAGGAATACCATCCCTAGCATCCTCCACCTTTCTCCTTACCCTAGCCCCCTTTCCTAGCTTGTAAAGGGGGAGCCAAAAGGAACACAATTGTGCCTTTTGCTACCAAGGCAGAAGTAGTCTGGGTACTTCTGCTAGGGGCCGAGTAAGTCTGGGACTTCCTCTGACCCAGTGAAGAAGGGCCAGCCTGATCCGAAGGTTGGGCTGCAGTGCCACGCGAAGACCCGAAGGTCTTGGTCATTGCCTGGTGAACAAACTTGCCGTTGTTTTCAATGCGTAGCCTGTCCCTCGTGACCTCCACCTCTCCTCTACCAAAGAGGGAGGAGGAACTCAGTACTGGTCAATTCCTGGGTGTCAGTGGCAACTCAAATCCAATGAACCTAGAAATTTGAGACAACACAGCGCCTTGCCTCTTCAGGACTAGGTTCTCCCACAGGTGTGCTGTCTGGTGGGCTAGATAGGTGATGGCCCTACCTCTAGACAACATGAGTCTCCTAAATGCAGAGTCTTCTTCAGGTGTACTTTGCACTCAGATGACATCAAAGAAACTGTCTTCTCTCTCTTCCTCTTCTCGGAAAACTTCACCCACAGTTCAGAAGGCCAAATCTGTCACACTGAACAAGGGCTTGAGTGATTAAAGCCATGCCTATGGAATGATACACACAAGGAATGAGGATCTACCTCAGTAGAGAAGAGGAACCATTTACAGGAAGTCATTTGAGGTGGTACTTCTGCGATGATTTTATAGATGACAGTTTACAGAAAGGAGAGTTAACAGAGTCAGTGATAATTGAAAACCTAAATTTGTTTCTAAATTGAAAAGGGAGGAAGTACTGTACTGTGCAAGTGATGATGAAAGGGCCTGTCCTTTCCAAAAGGCTAGCAGTTTCCTTTCCAAAGGTGGCCTTTGTTATTGAGAGGTTTGTATAATTTAATATATCAAATACAATATCATCAGAAAAGCAAGCAACAGAAAAAAGCATGAAAGCAAATGGCAGTAAGGCATAGAGCACAACAGACATCTTCACTCAATGGCAGTGGTTAAGGACCTTGTCTGAAAGTTAAATGGCCATTCCAGCTTGTGTTCACAAGCTAAATCTTATTTGTGTAGGAACAACTACTGTTTCAGCGTATGCTGACCTCCTACATGAGGGGTTGATGGTTTGTATTCACATAGGAAAAAATAAACCTGGAAAACAAGATTAGATGACATCATGATATTGCTAACTCACCAAACTCACGCCAGCAATGATGTACGCTGCCCGTCGGAGGGAGATCCCGAAACAGCAAGTCTTGAAAACAAACCTAGGCTCACCCATCCTGCGGGGAGGAAAATTACGTGAAATTCAGAGACAAAATGTTCATGCATGCTGGCAAAATAGTAGTTATGGTACACACACTTCTTGAATGTATAAGTTAACGATAATACTATAAAGATACGGTAATATCTAAACAATAATGTGGTGCCTGTTTCTAATCACAGCGTGAGCATCCAGCAATACCAGCACAATATCATCAGGTATACGCATATGACTGCCCAAACATCCTGCTGTTTGGCCTTAACGGTGTGTTTTGTGGAACCTTATTTTGTTTTCTGCTGAAGCCATACATAATAATTGGAAAGAGAAAATGCAAATAAGGGTGTGCTTGTGCCGTTCGCAGATAGCAATTACCTTCTATAACTTATATTTATTGGTTATTTCTAAAGTTATGCAAGCATCACAACAGCGCCGGTCATCAACACCACTGGTCTTCTGGATGTCTCATAGAGATAAGGAAAGTTCCTATGCAATGCTTTCAAGAGGCCAGAGTCAGATTCCTAGACTTATTAGGTTGGTTATACAGATATGTTCTTGAGAGAGGGTTGAAACTGGGGAAAGATAGATTAAAAGCAATTGGATAGCTATAGGTGGGAAGGGAGCAACGGGAAACTGGGGAAAGTAAATGACAGCTGCCTGCATCAAAGGGACACAGCAAAAACAAGTTAAGTTTACCTTAGTTTTACAAGACCGCTGAGCCGATTAACAGCTCTCCTAGGGCTGGCCCGAAGGATTAGACTTATTTTACGTGGCTAAGAACCAATTGGTTACTTAGCAACGGGACCTACAGCTTATTCTGGAATCCGAACCACATTATAGCGAGAAATGAATTTAGAGCAGTCACAGGCACATCCCTGCTACTGCTACTACATGGAGGCCCAATAGCGTAGATTTTCATTGGGAATACCGTATTTGAAAGAAGTATTAAATTTCTCGCCAAATTACAGTCGGGTCTTCTTAGATAAACGTAATGTTTACTATAAGTACCAATGTGGATAAACTATAAAATGGCAAACAATAGAGATTGAAAAAAAGGCATAACGACACCTTGTCAGTAACTAATTTTGAACACAGAATATTCACGAAAGTATATATATATATATATGTATATACATATATATTTATTATAATTACACACACACACACACATGAATGAACAAGCAGATGACCGTAAAAATGGACCACCTAAACCTGAATATGTTTCCTAACTGTTAAATATTATTGCTTTAACTAAAGCAATGATATTCAGGCTGAGGTCAAAACTTAAATCATTATTAAGAATACGTTTTCTTTCTTATCTCGATTTGTAAAACACGGAGGGGTATACACAGTATATATATGTATATATATGTATGTATATAATTATATATATATATATATATATATATATATATATATATATATATATATATATATATATATATATATATATATATATATATATATATATATATATATATATTTTTGTATATGTATGAGTATACCTTTCCGTGCTTTAGTTAAAACAATAATATTCAAGTTAGGAAGGTATTATTTCACTTAAGGACATTAATTGCTTTCGACATAAAATATAGGTTTTTCTGTTGTATTATGATGTGATTTGAATGATTTTGAGGTTTATTTCCATCGCAAATGAATACTTATCCTTCCCCGGCAAATGATATACTGTATACAAAATTAATAAAATTACGACTTGTCAGAATACTGCACTCTCCCCATAGCTAATACGGCAAAACTGTGTTTACTGATTACAGTTTTGCCGTAGTAGCTATGGAGAGGGGGTGCAGTATTCTGACAAATCGTAATTTTATTAATTTTGTATATATCATTTGCCGGGGAAGGATAAGTATTCATTTGCGATGGAAATAAGCCTCAAAATCATTCAAATCACATCATAATACAACAGAAAAACCTATATTTTATGTTGAAAGCAATTAATGTCCATAAGTAAAATAATACCGTTAGGAAATATATTCAGATTTGGGTGGTTCATTTTTATGGCCACCTGCTTGTTCATTCTGTTTAAGTGTTCTTAAAAGGTGATTATCCATTAATCCTCCAAAGTGATTCGCTCCTAGTATCTAATGACTCTACCATGTCACACTCAAAATGAGCCTTGAAGTTTATAAAACCAGCAAACCTACAGATGTCATAATTAAATATGACGAATCTCCCTAGTTGACTCTTTTCCAAATTCATATGAACGTTTAGAGTCGATGCGATATGAATTATCAAAAGTTTTATTCAAGAGCACAAGCCTTGACAGCTAAATCTAATATAACTTACACTTTACAAAAGAAAAACAAAAGAAAAATACTCAGAAACTTCCAAATTTATAATTCATCGTCTTTGAAATAAGAGCCAGTCTCTAATTCAAGATTGACCTGCCTTGCCCCAAAACGCAACACAAAACTTCACACAATTTTCACAACGTCATTTTGGCGTTTCAGAATGAATGAACTCAAAAAGTTCCGGAGATCAAGGCCATTAGCTCACAACTTCTTTGAGCCCAGAAGCCTTCGATTCGAAAGAGGGTTCTAGAGTCTCCAAATTTGCATCCCCAAGCCTGCGGATAAGTTCCCACAGATATCATCAAAACTGAAAAGAGTCTCTCGAAAAAAAAAAATCAAGACTTATTTTCTGAATGTTATAAATGTGGAACTATCAATTATTATGGAATACGCTGTACGACTCTCAGGATGTCTTTGCACTATTGTTTAAGATAAAGGAATCTGCGAGTCTCACAGAGAGCCTTCGGTAGAGTGGGACCCAAAGAAAGACATTTGTAATTGTATGTAACCGGGGCTATAACTAACACCAATTAAAACACTTTATTTTTTATTTATTTATTTTTTTTTTGCCACCTCCACAGATAAAACAAACTACTAACGAAATACGTTCAGATCACAAACGGACCGGCCCGTGGGACGTTATAAAATTGCATAGATTTCAAAACAAACGTCACAGGCATTGAAAAGTTCATGCTGACCGCCAAGAACAACTCGGATACCTAAGTATAACCACACGCTATAACATTCCCTTAACCGTCGTACGAATATAAAGGAGAGGATTCGAACGTCAAGGTTCCCGGGCACGCTACACCTTTACCTCAACGGAAAGTTTCTGCACACCAACGGATCACAAAAGAGACACTTTCTCCCCACCCTGTCTCCTCCCTCCCTCTAGGCTGACTGCGAAATGCGAATTCCATTGCTCGCCTGCCCAGCCCCAAACCCAAAACGTACCTTCACTGAACTACCCAACAGCAAGACTGAAAGCAGTCAGTCTCAGCAACTTCGATTTCTATTAACACTGTCATCTCCGGCCGCCGCCAAAAAGAATGAAGAAACGGTTTTTTGAGCAAAAGCTATTTTTTTTTTCAGCATGAGCCGTGATTTCCTAAGCTTGTCCACGAAACACCATGATGAATTCCGCAGCAAAGAATATTTACTAACTCGAAGACAAACATTAATTCTCATCCCGCAAAGACTGCTATCGGATTTCCTCTTTCGAATGTAATTCATCGTTTCTAGGTTAGTAATGCGTTCATTATTTGCATTTTAACGTACTAGAGCTCAGCAAACTGGCATTTCCAATATGTGCGCGTATGTTATTCTGTGCAAAATGTTTGCAACAATATCTTGTGTAAAACTGCACTCATCAGTCTTATAGCACCTTTTTCCTGAAACATTCCCCCTTAAATTACGGAGATTTTACTCTAAATTATGTACAATGTAACACTTCTAAAAAAAAAAGAACCTTTGGCAGATAAGATATGCATTGGAGGGAAACCTATGGTAAAATTCCCTCTACAATTTCGAAGGAGGTAATAAACTAACAACGAACTTATGTAAGTAAAACAATGGACAAGATGTCTCAGCACTTTGCAGTGTAACATTTTCCAGGTACTTGAAAACCTCGTCTTGGTAAAACTACATAAACATCACTGTCAAGCAGAGCCCTTTACCTTTACAAATGAAGCAAAATCAGCGATCTGTGCTTGGATATGTGCAACACCTGTCGTTCCAACGAAGACTAAGTTTTTGCAAGGCAGGGTAGAGGAAAATAGGTGATGGTGGATCGACCTTGAGACACGTTCGCTGTCTACAGGTTTTAGCAAGAGTACGACCTCCACAGATGACGGAGATTTTAATATCCTCCCTTCACTTTGTCGTCTCTGTGTAAGTAATCTTATTCAGGGAAGTTTGAGAAGTGTTATTTAATAAATGAAACATACGCGCACTGGTCCCATCGTCAGACTTACTGTATTTTTCTCAACGCTGGATATGGTGTGAATGGCGCCCGTACTTTTTGGCCACCCTGTTTGAGAGGCAAGTTCAAGTTTTTCATTACATATCTGAACCGTCCCGTTGCTCCGTTGCCAACTTCGGTTTTAAATGATAGAGCGCAACAGGGAAATCACTAAGGTCTCAAAGTGATCTTATGGTAGCTCCTACCTCCCACCCCCCCACCCAGCTCCCTCCCTCTCCGTTTGAATGAATTTGTCTCGAATATATCTTATTCGTTACCACCAAATAGAAAAATATACCTAATAGTATTGCGTTTTTTTATAATATTACTACTAATGATGCAACTAAAAGCAGATAAATTATTTACTCCGGGAACTCTGTCGAAGCTTCTATGTCTCTGTGCAAAGGCTTGAGACTTCTTCTTTATTACCATTAGCATCACTCTACTTACACTGCATTCTGCATACGAGTACAACAGTGGTGACAGGCTTGCCCGGGTTGGACGACGTAACCAACCGGTTCTTAGCCACGTAAAAATAAGCCTAATCCTTCGGGCCAGCCCTAGGAGAGCTGTTAATCAGCTCAGTGGTCTGGTTAAACTAAGGTATACTTAACTTTTGGACGACGACGTGACTAACATTTGGTACATAATCCGTTGCCACTACAAAAATCATATGTAGGCCTATACGGATACTGAGATATGTGCCTGAGTGCTTAGTCGACTGTCGTATAGGGCGCCATCTTGGAGATGGTAGCGAAACTGGTAAATTCATTTCAAACAAGATGGAAAAAAAACGTGCGAAAACCTAATAAATCAACGTATTCTTATCGAACAAGCTTAGTGAAGCCACAAACTTGTTAAATAAGCGCTCAAAAAGTATATACATACATTAGAAAAAAATAGCTGTGAAGGTACCATAGTCATTTTTTGTTTCAACAATAATAATATGTGAGACTTAAGGCTGCTCAATTCAAAACCCGTTCCCATAGCTAGAGGGACTACTTTCACCGCCTTCACGCCGTTTCTTTGCACATCTTGTTTTTATTCTTATTTGAGAATGGCCAGGGTTGACTAACATTAGGACATTTCTACAAAATGCAGTATTAAAAAAGGAACATTCCGAGTCATTGTAATTGTATCCATGATTCCTTTGCAGATCAACGTCCCCTCAGGTGTATTTTGCACAAATCTGTGCTCCTTTCGGTAACAATATTAATCACTGTTAATATAAGCCGAGAGCAATCCATATGTGTTGTTCTGTGCAATAACAACAGGCCACGAGAATTCTGATAACCATTTTAGACTTAACGCCGTCCAGAGCCCGGGCACAGTGCCTCTCATCAGAGGCTCTATATAAATCCATACAATAATAAGGTACTTGAATGAGTGTTTAGCTCTAGGGATTGCGCGAAATATACTAGACTAGTAAGTAGAGTGACGAGTCGGGAAAAGAAAATATGGATGTTCCTAGATAGTGACCCCAAAGGGTAAAAATTTTAATCCGGTATGGAACCACCTTTACGACATGTTTAGCACAAGCCCGTTGGGGATGACAGTAAAAATATGAACAAGACTGAAAATATCGTACAGATAATGACCCCAAAGAAATATTAGTCTTAGATAATGACCCCCGAACTGTGCTGAGGGTCACCATCTAGGAAAAATGCGAAAATATTCTCCAAGAAAGAAAGTCTCTTCAAAGAAAAATTCAACAGCGTTGAAAACGTTAGTCTAATGCAAGGGGCCAGAGAATCGGAATCTTGGCTTGATTTAACTAAAAAAAAATGTAGTTAGGAGATTATTCATTTCACGCAAGTAAATTCGCATTTGTCTCTAAAAGAAAAAAGGTTGCTAAGCGCAGTCGACAGAAAACGAATTTAGGAATTCGTTGCCAAGGTCGGAGAAAATACGCTCAAAGATGCCATACGCTGCCATACGTTATTTACCAAACGAATTGCTGAAGGCAAAATACGTTTCGAGCAAAACTGCAGACTTCCGACAGCAACAGGAACATTACATAGCGAGTGTAGCAGTCGCAACAAGCAGGAACAAGCAGTTCGGGAGTTCCCATTCTTGCGTAACAAACCGGTTTCAATGTCGAGCAAGTTTACTGGTAATCGACTTCACCCCACATGCAAGCGCTTCGCAGTCTTTTCTTATGGCAACCTTCGCCGTCCCCCCCTTACCCCCCACCCACCCCTCTACCACACCATCTTCCACTGTCTTCCTGCGCTCTTGCTGCGCAAATAAGAGAAGGGATGCGTATAAAATTATTTTGTGTAAAGAGTCACAATAGGGCTCGAAAACACTGCAGAAAATTAGAACTACCGCGGTAGAATATACATGCAGATAATTATGGATTTTTTAGTACTCCTTCGAGACTTTTTTGCAGTGACGGGACAGAAATCTACCTAGAGACAATGTTTTTACGTAAACATATTCAGGCAAACAATACTCCATCGAAACTATCCGTCATTTTCAAAGTACTCCAAATATTCGCTGCCTCGTCCAACTCAGTGCATCAACCTTTTCTAGATTTTAATCTGATCATCAGAATGACTCTAAGAATAAAAACACTTAGTGAACTAGCTTTAATTTAATGACAAAGGAGATGAACAATTCTAGAGAGGTTTCCTGAAACCCACAAACCAGTTTTTGTGTTATAGTGTCTCATGTCCAAATCTGGCGGCTCTGCAGGACATAGCGAGCCTCCTTGATTAGAGTACAGCGCGATTGCTCGGACTAGTGCTATCATTTTTTAAAAGCTACAGTCAACTGGATGTGCGCACATGTGGTTTGACAGTCACAGATTCTAGGGTACCTCAGGATCGACTACTGTACAGGACTGCAATGTCCACGGTGCTAGTTGGAGGATGCTAAATGTCAAATGACGCGTCAACCCTATAGCAAAAACTGGACCGATGTTGAACTCCCGGTCCTCGTACCTTTTGCGTAAGCGAGTGAATAATACCGTCGCCCCTCTCTCTCTCTCTTAACACGCACACACATATACTGTATATACATATATATGTGTGTGTGTATCACAAAAGAGCTACACAACTTCACTGTGAATTTATATATATATATATATATATATATATATATATATATATATATATATATATATATATATATATATATATATATATATATATATATATATAATAATCAAATTAATCGTATTAGACTTCAATAAGACGAGATGGTTTAGATACTAGAATCTTTAATTTACATTGTACTACAAGCTTTCTTATTGAAGCAGGTACGAGTAATTTGAATATATATATATATATATATATATATATATATATATATATATATATATATATATATATATATAAAAACTACGTACATACTTAACTGCTAAACAGATGACACTTCTTGGGCAAAAATTTAAAACCCTTTACACTATCTTTATTGGTCACCACAATCGTTAGCTCATTAAGGAACGTGCAGTTCTTATTAGCTTCAGTGCTCTCAGCAATTTGCAGTCTATTGAGATTTTGTATTAATATTCGTGGTCATCGGCCCAAAATAAAGCATTTTACGCAGTGTGAAGAAAAAGGTTAAGTGTACCTTAGTTTAACCAGACCACTGAGCTGATTAACAGCTCTCCTAGGGCTGGCCCGAAGGATTAGACTTATTTTACGTGGCTAAGAACCAATTGGTTACCTAGCAACGGGACCTACAGCTTATTGTGGAATCCGAACCACTTTATAGTGAGAAATTAATTTCTGTCACCAGAAATAAATTCCTCTAATTCTTCACTGGCCGGCCGGAGAGTCGAACGCGGGCCCAGCAGAGTGCTAGCAGAGTACGATATCGACCCGTCCAACTAGCAACTCGCAGTGTGAAGAAAAAAGTTAAGTATACCCTAGTTTAACCAGACCACTGAGCTGATTAACAGCTCTCCTAGGGCTGGCCCGAAGGATTAGACTTATGCCTCTTCGGATGCAGGAAGAAAGGTTCAGTAACACAGTCCACTTCATGCATTTCCACATATATACATCAGCAATATGTCAAATCCCAACATATGTACTGACTAATTTACCTAAATCTTGCATGCAATCTTGAACTTCCTGCATATTGAGGCCATTCCCTTCAAACTTGTGCCGTCTACGTAACACTCTGGTCCATAATGATGTGACCCAGTCATGAGGTCACAGCAAACCTTCTCCACAGACTTAGTTGTACACCAAACCAGTCACTCTCCTCTCTACATATTTTAAAACATGCCTCGTTTCCATCATAAAACTTTCATTCATCCTCAACAAATCAATATTTTCTATACCATACAGCCTCAACACATTCCTCTCAGCTGTGTTGACAGGAAAAGACCTAGGCTCATCAGTAAGAGTCCTGAGGTCCATCCCAGCAGGTGTGAAACGATTTCGGTAAATTTTCTAACAATTAATTGTGATTCTGTGTCACCACACACACACACACAGACACAGATCCACAAACATGTATATATATATATAGATAGATAGATAATATGTCTTTTACTTGATAAAAAAGGACGCGGGGGGGGCGAAGATGGTTTCTTTTCATTGTTCTTCGTCTCGTGATGCTTACGCGTGATCACTTCACCTCACTTCTCGCTTAAACTTGTTCCCCCTAACAGCGCAGTGTCCTTATTGCTTCTTGGGTCATAGTTTTTGTTTTCTATCTAAATACTTATCTGTTTGTCGATGTATCTTAATTTACTCTCTAAATCACCTTTCACATACAATGCCAGTCGTTCAGTGGAAAGCTGAGTCTCACGTTAACGTCTCAGCAGATCAGTTAATTCTGGTCAAAGCAAAAAGGCTGAGAAATCAGTGTTCACTTCTAAGTTTTTAAGAGCATTAAGTATATGTAGCCCTGAATATATTGATGATGTCTAAAACAAACTTATAACAAAAAATTTGCTTGTGCTACCATATAATATGAAAGATATCCCCATCTTCTTAAGAGCTACACTGTGAGGTTTATGACTTATGCGGGTGTTTCAGTGGGGAAGCTATATACAGTATAGTGTGGTAACTTTAATACGTTAGTGTCAGTGTTGTGTAGTGCAGAATTATGTGTTATTTGGCTTATTTTAACGATTCATTCCCGTGTCGGCAGAGTATCAAGTCAATGGGCTGTAGTAACTTAGAGTTGTGTATCAGTGTACCGTTATTTTCACTCTACTCAAACGACTCTGACTTGGGAACATCATCAACTGACAAGTCAACTGAGAGCTTGTTCAAAGGGGTTCGCAGGTAAATCTGACCATAGCCTAGTAAGACGATCGTATTAGCACACTCACTAACCGCTAGTTTTGGAATGTTAAACTTTAGTGTATGTGCAATCATACTGTGGCCACCTACCTGTTGGTTATGTGTAAACTTTGGGTGTAAACTAACCAGATCTACATTCTGTAAAAGAAAAGTGCAGACTGCAAGTGGCTAACAACGTCTAGATGTAGCTGTCCCACCCGCAAAACGCCTTGCTAGGGTAGGAAGGTGGAACTCGTGTGAGATTTTTACCAATTTTTACCCCAACAAAAGTGGGGCGCGTCTTCGAGCCCGGAGAGCCTTCGACGTCGTATAAAATACGGTAATTGTATTGGGCATAAGTACAATGCTCATGAATCCCATATGCGGAGTTAGGTCAGATTCAAGGTCATGCTTAAGGCAAATGTCATAATGGAACTCATCATTGCGATTTTCCTAGATTTAATTTATTACAAATTTTTATGATTATATATATATATATATATATATATATATATATATATATATATATATATATATATATATATATATGCTCCCTAATTTTGATGGAAAACATTTTGAGGAAGTTATGAAAATTCCTTCTTTCCAACCTACCTGTGACCCACGACAGTTGACTAACAACTAACAACTAAGACGAGTTCAACAGAGGCATAACCGAATTAACATGAGAATTGAAAACTGGTTGTTCAATTTTGTGCTAGACCAGTTATCACCAAGCCACGAGGCCAGAGAGAGAGAGAGAGAGAGAGAGAGAGAGAGAGAGAGAGAGAGAGAGAGAGATTCTCAGTTCCTAAAACTGCGTTCAAGGCTTTTCCTGAAGTTCGTATCTGTAGACCGGAAGAAAGTTTTCCCAGAGCGTCACAACGCGGTGAAAGGTCATTGCGGAGTGACCAACGCTTCTCTCTCTCTCTCTCTCTAAGACCGGCCAATGAAGAATTAGAATTTCCCATCATAATGTGGCTCGGATTCCACGATAAGCTGTAGGTCCCGTTGCTAGGTAACCAGTTGGTTCTCAGCCACGTAGAGTAAGTCTAATCCTTCGGGCCAGCCCTCTCTAGGAGAGCTGTTAATCAGCTCAGTGGTCTGGTTAAACTAAGGTATACTTAACCTTTGCGTTCTCGTCAGTGTCCTGATCGAGGTCAGGTTTCTTCTCTCCAGACGAACGAAAGATTAAGTATGATTTTCGAAAAGTGCTGAAGGAACCTCAAAATAAAAGCTTATGCGAATACTTTTGGAAAAAGGCTTTATATTATTATATGAAAAGCAATTATTGCTGATTTAGTTACGATACGTCAAATAACTACAAAATATTTAGCTTTACGTTAAAGTAATAATAATAATAATAATAATAATAATAATAATAATAATAATAATATTTTATTCTGAGTTTTCTCAATTCTTCTAATAATTCGCTTTTCCTGCACATCAATATTAGTCAATAATTGTCCAATGTTCACATTTTGATGGATGAAGCAGCTGTTTCATCCATCAAAATATGGACATTAGACAATTATTGACTAATATTGATGTGCAGGAAAAGCGAATTAATTTATTAGAAGAATTGAGAAAACTCAGTATAAATTATTGTTATTATTATTATTATTATTATTATTATTTTAAGAACTGAGAATCTCTCTCTCTCTCTCTCTGGCCTCGTGGATTGGTGATAACACGCCTAGCACAAAACTGAACAACCAATTTTCAATTCTCACGTCAATTTGGTATGCCTCTTTTGACCTAATCAGTGAATAAGGTACTTAGTTGTTAGTCAACTGCCGTGGGTCACAGCTAGGTTGGAAAGAAGGAATTTTCATAACTTCTTCAAAATGTTTTTATCAAAATTAGGGAGCATATATATATATATATATATATATATATATATATATATATATATATATATATATATATATATATATATATATATATATACAACCAATGTTTTAAAGATAGCAGTAACAGTATTGAAATACTACGAACTATAATACCTTATAGCTAAATGAATTCAACTTCGTCGCATAAATTAATATTTTAATTTTACCCATACTCAATTGGCTTTATATGGTCACCATGTTATTTTTCATATATATACATACATACATACATATATATATATATATATATATATATATATATATATATATATATATATATATAGAGAGAGAGAGAGAGAGAGAGAGAGAGAGAGAGAGAGAGAGAGAGAGACGGGCAGCGGGGTAAGGGTACCTGAAAGTACCACCAATCAAGATAGTGGACGTACGAAGAAATCTCTTGTTGGGGGGAATTACATCGACGAAACTGAATGGCCTTCCTCAGGCCAGGCAGGAAGTGATTGAGAGACTGCAATTCATTCTGAAATAGAACTTGTCATGCCATCTTACAGTATATATATATCTTACGCCACGCATTTGAAGAGATAATAAATCTTCTTACTGCAGACATTTTTAAATGTCCCAGATAACGGTCTTCAGCGATCCCGAATCCGTTAAGAAACCAGGGCAATGTAGTGTCTGCCACTATCACGTCGTTCATAACGTACATGAACCGATTCGTCGCTTTGGTAAGTCATTGATTAGCTACAATCAATCGGATAAGGATTAGGGTAAACCTCTCTACCGACAGGTCTTATCTCTCGGCACTTACGAATGACACGTATGGGCTCCGAAAACGTTTCTCACGGCCACTGGGCCACGGGTTAAATAGTCTGCCCTGGCAAGTATCCTCGACAGTGAGACCAGAGTTGCCTAGTGTCGTTCTCCGTCCGCGCCAACTTTGCCACAATCGGGATAATCTGTTCTGTACGGCCAGTCAAGTCAGCGTTGGGTTTACTGCTTCCTCTGTTCCTGACTCTTTGGTAAATATGGTGGTCCTACGTTTCACGTTGCTCACTCGTGACGAATTAATTACAGGGCCCTTGGAATGAGCAGTGCAATCTCTTCCACATCTTTGATCGTTCCGGATGATGTGGGTATCAGGATCACGAGATTTATTTGTGTGCGCGTTTATAAAGCTCGCTTGAAAGACTTGTAATACGATTCTAACCCGAGTGTGTTCAGTTTTGCAGTGAGTCAAAGTTTAATTAAGGACTGAAATTCTATTAGCTTATTTTTGTCCTCCAGCTTAAATTAGATAAAAAGAAAACGTAAAAATAAGAAATTATATCGAACTTTTTTTTTATCCACACTTAGTCCTCTTCACTTCATCACCTGTTCACATCAAATTCCCAGAGACCAGCATAAAAGTTTCTCCCATTTCCACCTTATCCCCTTGATTTTATGCATCTCTTTACTTTCTGTCTTACCATTCCAACTCCCTATTTCATTTTCTTAAGCGCTTAATTGCCAAAAGTGCCTAATTATTTGGCTTAACAGCCCAAATTTCAAAAATCAAAATCAGCGTACCGTTAAGTAGATTGAATTTCACACACACACACACACACATATATATATATATATATATATATATATATATATATATATATATATATATATATATATATATATATATATATATATATATATATATATATATAGCTAGGGATATTGATTATTTTTCTAGGATTCCTTACCAACCTGTTTGGGAAAGACCCGAAAAAACCTAAAGCAATTTGGAATTCAATCTAATTTTAATTTTTTTCATAAAGCTCAATAGACCAAATGATCACGTCACTACTTCCATCTGAAGATAGTTATATCATTACATGTGAGCTTTTATGTATTTTGTGTAATCCCGCCAAATGATGGCATTTACTATTACAGTTATCAAACCAAATGAGTTCCCGTGTTGCCATCTCTAAAATGATCATCTTTTAACGTGTGTTTTTTTTCCCATTTGTATGGGGTAAGCACGATGCCTTCTTTTGAGGGACTTTGATTTGGCTTTGGGGTAGACCGTAGTCTCGATCGGCTGCCCTGCCTGTCATCGCTTAGACGCTGCTAGCGTATGTACATGTATTGTACCAGTCACCAGCGCCCTTTCTCCCAGCAGCGAGAAGTTGTTGCGCGGTTAGGTCGACAGTTCGAGACGTGTGAGGTGTCTGTTATGTTTTTAGGAGACATTGGAGTGGCTTTGTTTGTGTGTGTATTAGTCTGTAACACCCATTTGCTTTTAAGCAAACCTAAACTATATATATATATATATATATATATATATATATATATATATATATATATATGTTGTCGGGAAAGTAGGACTCTTGGTAACGTGGGCTTGTCTTCGTAGGAACAGTTCGCGTGTTGCACGCGACTTATCGTGCTGTGATGTGAGCTGCCTTCGGTTTCACAAATGCTAAAGTTTTTGGTTTCAAATGAAAATTATGTTCCCTAATTACTTTTATCCTTAACTTGAAGCTTGTAATACAGGTTTCCTCCACCTTGTACATGGGTAACTGTAAATGACCGAGTCGTTATCTTAACAAGGCACTTTGTAACTTTTATAAGTCTGAAACTTAGTCCTGAGATGTTACCTCTTTCTAGTCTCTGGGCACTCACACAATTTTATCTAAGTCCACGAACGCTTGAGGCTCGCAGTGGCACCTCCACAGACCACTCGCACTCCCTTCTTTTTCTTTGTGTCACCTGCCTCTCTCTCTCTCTCTCTTTTCTCTTTTTCTCTGTCTCTCTGCTCTTTTGTTTTTCCTTTTTCCATTCACTGACCCCTGTTTTTAGCACCTCCTCCTAGTTGTTCCATTTCGACTTTGGAGGTGCGTTCTATAGAATCCCTGTTGATAATTGGCTGCGACCCCTTTTGGAAACACCTTCTTCTGTTCTATTCAACCCTTGGGATGTGCCTTAGGCACCTTGGTTTGGGCATTGGCCAAAGGCCTTCTTTAGCATGCCCTTAAGGCTACTAGGAGAGATTTGGTGCAGTTTATTGTAAAATATTATTAATTATATTCTTTAGTTCACCTACATGAAATTTATTTCCCGTAAGCGTGGTCATCAAGATTTCAGAGCGGCCCATACCACTGTGATACGAAGCATCGAAAAAGATATTTATCCACAAAATTATTGGTGAAGTTTGAAATAGTTATTGGAACCGCCAGAGAAGAACGTTTTCTCGAAAACATTACCTACACCTCGAAGTCAGACGCAAGGTCTATCTATAGAGATACATAATCTCTATAGACCTTGGTCAGACGGAAATTTCATCGAACGGGTGAAGTAAGTTTGAAACGGTACAAAAGAATGTAATGAAATATAGATTAACATATTCATCTTTGTTTAAAACGAATTAGGAAAGCCCCACTACGAACTTTCGTACTGCTTTGTTCGTTCAGTTGCGTAGCAAGTCGTATGCAAGCCCCGCCCACAACAGCCTGGGCGTTTTGTTGCCAGCAGTGCGATATATATAGCCTTAATTTTGCCTTATGATATTAGTAGTCTGTTACTTGTCAAAATAATGAAAGTGAAATCGGTAATAGTGCCTCTACGAAAAGTATGCTCTTAATTTGTTTTAACTAATATCGAAAATTAAGAATCAGTTGACAACTGTGAAGGCTACAAGTCTGTGAATTCAGCAAAGACTCTCTCTCTCTCTCTCTCTCTCTCTCTCTCTCTCTCTCTCTCTCAAGTCAGAAATCTTTATAGTCTCCTACACTGGGGGATCAACATTGACTGCTGTGGTCCTAATATTTCTTATCACACATAAGTAACAAAGGAACATTTCCGTGACAGAAATGTTGATATCCATTAACTGTCATATAACGATCGCGGAAATCGCACTTGAGTAAACTGACATTGACGTTTCTCCTTTTTCAGACCAGATCAACTTCCACTAATCATGTTCGCCAGCGTCATTGAATCACTGAAACGCTCCGTTCCACAAGAACTTCAGACAAGAGTCTTAGAAACCTGTCGGTCTTGCGAAGACGGAGAGAACGCGAGGCAGATGAGAAGAAAACACCCCGAGACATCTTGGAATGAATTTCAAGATTCTGTCTCAGGCCCTGAAAGTCACGACTTCATGGCAGACGACCCTCCCAACACCCCCGTCGTGATAGCCGAGGTCATGATGCAGCTGTGGTCGGGCAAGATGTACAGGTACGTCGAAGACCTCATTTTGACCAAAGCCATCCAAGAAGGGTACTTTGAAAGTGGACAGAGAGCCATGGTGCATGCCCTCGATGGTGACTTGGAAGAGCAAGTGGGGGAGGAGGAGGGCCGTCTCCCGGATTGGGTTATTACAGACCAAGACGAGACGATCATTCGCCTCGTCTGGGAGACGTTCAACATGAAGCAGCACTTCGACGAGGTCCGGAGTCACCGCCACTGGATCAAGAAAACCTACGACAGGCTGAAGAACTTCCTTCCCGAGCTTACCCCTGAGACCATCGACAGACACGACCTGACGAAGTACGCCTTCAGCCAAGCCATAGGATACACCCTCAAGTGGGTCCATGGAATCAGCCATCCGATTTGGCACGCCGCCTGCAGGTTGCACATCTTTAACGAACCACATCACGTGGAAATGTGGTCTGAGGGACATGCTATGGAAAAGAAGCGTAAGAAACTGCAGACGTGGCTGTGGGCTGGCTGTCCCCTGAGTCAGGACTGCTGCCCCGGCGGAGGAGTCCTTCCCTTCGATTGCGAGAGACAGCAGTTCCCCGTGCCCTTTCTGCTCGAGTCGGTCGTGGACATGGCGGCGGTTGAGTGGGAGAGAAAGAAGGGTTGTAGAGAGGACATTTCAGAGGCGGAATTGGTAACACTCGAGGAGAAGTACCTGAGGAGATACGGCAAAGACCAGTATGAAATCATAGCAAACATAACTCATAGCATCAGGACATCACCGAGGTGTTAGACGGACTGAACCTCACCGGTAGCACCGAGTATCAAGAGGCTATTTCTCTTTGACACGTCGTCATCTGTAGGATAAACCTTTGGGTAATGGCTTTAATTAGCATTTTAAGACATGTGTCTTGGTACCTGATTGCCAGTCGATCTGTCGACTAGACGCTTACCACCATATATATATATATATATATATATATATATATATATATATATATATATATATATATATATATATATATATAAAGTTATTATGGTTATGGATAGCTTTATACATATTTACATATATATATATATATATATATATATATATATATATATATATATATACTATGTAGATTTTTAAACATTCTTATCAACACTTAAAGCAGGTAGTCTGTATTTAATGTATGCCAATTTAAGACGCTTACTAAGTTTCAGCCTTTTGACTTTATATTTGTGTAATGTCATCCTGGCCCGTTTCTAATTATTTATTGTGGCAGCAAACTGTATCTACAGACAATCTGAAAACCTTGGTTCAATATTCTGCTAGTCAATAATAGGCCGGCTCAGAACACACAATTTCCCTTCCACCTGTCAATATTGTTTCCTGTAATTGACTGGAATGTCAGACCAGCTATTTGATATTTCTGAATTTATTTCAGTCACATTATTTTCTTTTTTACACTATTTGTTACAGATCTTACGTATTCGATATATTCGAGTCGGTATGTGCAGCTATTTCCACTTCTAGAGTTTTTTTTTATTTTCACAAATGGGCATTTCATGAAGATTTATGGCCATTAGGCTATGTGGAATGATGAAGAAAATAAACATATAAAGTAGGCATGCCATACGACTGTAGAATTAGCTGACATTCTTATTATATGTGTTCGAAACTACTAAGAATAGGTTCTGTTACTTTCATTTGGTTTATATCTGAGGAGAGAACGATAAAGATTAATAGGTCAGTTTGCTTTTTGTATTGATCAAAAATATTCATACTCATAATAATTTAGAAATTATATATATATATATATATATATATATATATATATATATATATATATATATATATATATATATATATATGTTCATTCACTTATTTATTTCTCATCTGATCATCTTTATGTATATTTTTATATAAAAATATTCATTTAATAAAAAAAAATTTCAGTTTTTCTGCCACTGACTGGTTCAATTCTGAAGCTATGGTACAGAATGCCAAAATTTGTTAATAATTCAGGGAACAGTTTTGTATTTATTATTATTATTATATTACTATTTCTAAAGAATACAAAATCGAACCAAACCAAGTCAATAAATGAGCAGCTATGTAAATATAAAAAGCAGCGCAATAATAACGCATTTCCTCGGAGCACCGGGAAATGTTGACCATGCTGCGCAGTGATTGGTCTACTGCCACACCTTGGCAGCCGCCAAGGTTGGCAGCCATCACATGAGCACCCTGGCTACTGCGGTCAAGAGTCACAGTATTGTTACTGTAAGCACCTTCCCATCCACATGCTGTATCAAAAGTGTATCAGATCTCGACAATAAATCAGTGTCTTTTTGGGTATCCTGTGTTTAACTTGCTTTTACGTTGGTGACCCCCTGGAGTGACCTGTTAGACAACTGGCCACTAATGGACCCATCACAGTGCTTAGCTCTGGCTTGTTCCCCCCTCAGAGGCTCTAGTCTACCTCTTAGTATGCTATTGTCTACACAAAACCGTGGTACTCACATTAAACCCCCGGTAACTAACAGGCTAAATGTGGCCATGCCTACTAAAACATCGCAACTAACGGGCTGAAGTTCTCGTCCTGGCTAGCTACCCCTAAAAAGCGTTAAACAGATTATTTCTGCAGCATGGTAAGTATAAGACTCAGTTCTCAAAACAAACCCTGGTAACTAACATTCTAAATACAACCGAATCTAACGCTGAAATAATCCTGCAGACTAAAGCATTCACAAGATGTCAGCTGACAAAAACACGAATATGACTGTGGTAAATTTCCTGTCTGCCCGCTTTCTCGACAGTCGAACCATCTGCCTGGTTGTGGAGAACTGAGATACAATTCTGTCCCAGACCACATCCTCGAGTGATCCCAGACATTCTCCTCTCCCCCATTGCACACTGGTTGGATGTGAACTGGAAAGGGTGGCCTACAAAGAACTCAAATTCATAATGGTTGAGTTCTCTTTGATCTCTGCAACACACCACTGGGGGACGCATCAGTGAGGGCGCCCTGGGACACACTCGAGTCGCCTCCTCACGCTACCAGAGTTTGACGCAGATGGCAAGCCACAGAAGGCTGACCCCACCATGCAGGGAGATTTACCTGCGTCGTCTTCAGACCACATCATCATCACTCATCCATGGATGACCTCCTGAAGTAGGCAGACAAGTTGCTGGAGCCTAACACCAGTACAGACCCTGCATCTGTGAGACTAGATGACAATGAACTGACCAATACCATACATAAACATCTGTACAAGGCGTGACAACAGAGACGGCCACAGCCACCCAGTACACTGAACCTAATAACACACATTTAGAAAAGCAGCCAAGAATTGCAACCCCGGCTGCAGCTGGACAAAAAAATTACCAGGGCAATCACCCAAACCAGTAATGGTGGCCGCCATGACTCCTTCAGGTGCCCACTCCTGGCATAGAATCACTAATCGTAAGGCGCACCTTCCCTTGACCCTTGAGCCAACCATAACTCTTACACTTCCTAAGATACAATTTTTATCTTGATTGTTTTTGGTTCTCAATGGTTTAACAACACAACACGCCTTCTTAAATTGTTGGCTCTCTCTCTCTCTCTCTCTCTCTCTCTCTCTGAAGTGAATTCTATGGGACGTTATTACAGACATTTTCAGATCACTTGGGACTGTCACTTCGTTTATCTGTACCAGCAGAGAAGCCATTTATATTTACACGAAAACTAAAAGCATCAGAGTACGTTTAGATTTTCCCAAAGAGCTGGAGAATACCAAGCCCTTCGCGATAATAGTAAGTCACTGTGCTTTACAATTTATCCAGTGCTTGAAATAAAAACAAAAATAAAGTCTGACGAAACATTAAGGAGCAGAAATAACGCTACAAGCTCAGTTACTGACAACCTCAGGTGGTGCACTGTAAACATTACTGAATGGCGCCTGTGCAAATGCCCGGGTAAGGTACGGTCGACCTTCATCTTCCAGCAATCGAGTTGACTGTGGATGGTTTTCTGCACCTATCAGGTGTGCTTGGATACCCCCGATAAGTTATTTCAGGAATACCTTACATTAAGGGGAAATTGTAATTGGTAAGCGCCTCTGCCTTGGACACGATTCGAATCTGGGAAGTTATAATGTCCACCGGGTTTAAGTTGTTCCCAACGTAAAGCGAACTTGATGTTAAGTGATAACTGTTACTTGATATTTGAAAGTATGAAGAAGCCACTTGTGGCTAAATGATTAATGATTATATATATATATATATATATATATATATATATATATATATATATATATATATATATATATATATATATATATATATATATTTGCGCAGAGGCAAGCCGCTGAAACTGAATGATATAGTTTTCGTGAATGGAACATTACATACAGTAGAGACGAGTATACCTTCATAAAGGAAATGACGCAAGACTACTGGCGACGCGTCACATCTTTTCCCGCTGAGGTCATGGTGGGGGGTGGGGGGGAAGGGTCGGGGGGGAGACGGGATGTTCATTTTGCCTCAACGCCTCGTGAATTCCGGGCAGACTGAAGACTGTTCATATCCTAGAATCCTCGGTTTCTTGTTGGTGCACAGTCGACGCTTAGAATACAAAGTGATTGTTTTCACTTACTTTGCGGTGACATTATCTAGCAAATCGTCAAATGAGGACCACAGTGCCTTGAGTGAAGTCCCTGGAACTTCGAAACAGGGAAAAGTTAACTGACGAACAGAAATTTATTCAAGGGAACCTTGGAAAGCTACCCCCATCGATTTTTAGATTTGTACCCCGAGAGTTGGGCGAGATGCACAAGTCAGCAGTGATCACGATGGTGTTGGTGATGAGTCTATGTCTCACTTCTTGCATAGCTGCGTCCGTCGGCATCGTCAGGGGTAGTACCAGAAGGTGTCCGAGGGAATGCGAGTTTAAAACGGATTCTGGTGAATGCCATATTGACTATGCTTGCAGATTTAGGCACGCAAGAGCAACAGTGACGTAATTACAGGATATCACGAGTGAGATTCTAACAGTCATGCTTACAGTGTGACCACTCTGTCGACTTGGTTATTAAAATTGTACAAGATAAGCGAAAGTTTCCTTTGGTCATACTTTCTAAATGCTAAATTGAGCTACAAAAGATTCATCTAGCTTACGTTTCAAAATATTGATGTGCTTGATCTTGGAACAAATTAAACATTCTCCGTTCTCATCTAACCTCGGGTTCAACGGCAATTGTTTAAGGTTTTGAGCTGTGCTGTAGGAAATAATCCTCTTCTTCTATGATTAGTAATAATTTCACGTAGACTTAAAGTGTGGAAGTAGCAATCGCAGTTGTGATCATGTCAGTATAAAGATACATATCCCCCCACCCCCGCCGCCCCCACACGCGCACAGATCCCTAAACAAATTGCTAATGGGAAAAATGACTCAATCGACACCTGTATCTACTGTGCCAGTACTGAAGATGTATGCAAGTTTCTCTTTCATCCATGATGATACTTCCAGGAGAAAATGCACAT
The DNA here is from genome assembly GCF_040412425.1 of Macrobrachium rosenbergii. Taxonomy (NCBI): domain Eukaryota; kingdom Metazoa; phylum Arthropoda; class Malacostraca; order Decapoda; family Palaemonidae; genus Macrobrachium; species Macrobrachium rosenbergii. The sequence continues at coordinate 2,485,709 of NC_089779.1, read as the reverse complement.
CCATTATTCAAAAGAGTTTTCCTGCTTTGGATTAGAATATTATCCCAAAAAATACCTTAGCAACAAGGTCTCTGTTTAGAGTCAAAGACCAACTCAGTCCTCTGATTTCGTCCAGCGTCGTATACAAGTACCCTTGCCCGAGATGTGATCACGGGATAGACGTGGGATGCACGAGGAGGCTGTTGACAGAGGCGTCGTGAGGGGGGCTGGGGGGGAATATGTCCCCGGGGGCGTATTGAGGGGGCGCCAAATTGAAGTTGGGAAGACATCTATTTTGGGGAAACGGGGTGATGAAACCAGTAACTTAGAATCTTTAAGTTTTTATGAGTTTTCAGTACATATTTTATATTTAATGAAGATTGGCTTTCTTTATTGTTCACTATATATAAATGTAATCATTACGTGTTAATTACTATACTATCAAATTTTATTACGTACTTATAAAATAAGTGGTTCAGTGACTGCGAGTCAGTGCAAAGATATTGGATAGTTACCCCTATCAATCTAGTGTTTCGTTTTCTTTCGTGAGCATTTTTTTTTTTTTGTTCATAACGAACTGCAGACTACAACAATTATTTCTCCATTTTCATAAAGCTGAGGCTGATTTTATTATCAGTACATAAAGTATTTTATTTATTTATCTTTTCCAACGAAAAATATAGTAAGAAATCTTAATTTACGCAACTTTTTTCATTCTCGAATGAGAAAGACGTCACTGACGGTCACTCACGTCAGTCACAACAACACTGTCAAGTTGTCAACACGACTACACGATTCTTATACACTCCGTGAGAACCAAAGTATGAAAAACTTAGCACAGCCGGTATCCACAGAGCCCAGGCCCCAGAGGTAGGCTAAATCAATTTTACTAATACTAGACTAGGAAGTGATTGCTAGTTTGTCTTAATATTACAAGGGTAAGTTTTGCACGAGGACAGCACCTTCAACCTCAGCATGCTCAGGCTGGCATAGTCACGATATACTGCTTAAACAAAGTCTCCAATGCAAAGTCCCCTTTCATATTTGTCTGGTGAAGTTCAAAATGAATCCATCCAGATTATTGCATCTACTGTTAGAAGCACTTTACTGAACGACATCCGAAGAGTTAAGTATTACGGTATAATGCCTGATTCAACTCCAGATGCTGCACACACGGAACAAATGTCAGAGATCATAAGATATGTAGAGATAAACTATAAAGGAAAAAAACAGTTTGCGTGAAAGAGAGTTTCCTTGGATTTATTCAAGTACACCAAAAGGATGCGGCAAGTACGGTAAATGTAGTAATGCAGCAGCTGGAGAAAGATCATTTGCCTTTTGAAGACTGTCGTCCACAGTGTTATGATAATGCTGCTGTCATGTCTGGACACAAATCAGGAGTACAGCCACTCAAGGCTGGGGTTCATTCCGCTGGTCATGAGGTGGCGATGGTCACATTTTTAGGAACTGTGCAGGCAGTGTATGTTTTCTTTTCAAGGTCGACCTATAGATGGGAGAGATTAAAGAAGAATTTGCATATGTCTGTGAAAGCTGAATCTGAAACACGCTGGAGTGCTAGAGCCGATGCAGTTCGACCCATACATGAAAATGTGAGGGATTTGGTCCAACTTTTAGAGGCCATCGGAAGTGATTTGAATGAGACAACAGATACCAGCAGTGAAGCAACACAGCTGTTGAGCAGAATTTTGACATTTGATTTCTTTGCTGCACAAAGTTTTTGGGACATTTTACTTACCAAGATTGACAGAGTCCAGAAGCGGCTGCAGGATCCAAAAATGAATTTCCATGAGGCAGCACAAGATATCGAGGCGTTGCAAGTTTATTTCCTTGCTAATCGGGAGGATATCTACCAGACATCTATCAAAAAAGCAAAGGAGCTCTGTCATGCTTGGAATGTGAGAATTGCCAGACGATGTAGAGTGAAGAAAAAAATTCTTGGTGAAACTGGAGATGCTGCAGGCCTCTCAGCAGAAAATGAGATGCAACATCTGCTAAAAGGTACTATTGACAGAATGCATAATGAAATGGGCGAACGGTACATCAGATTGCATAACTTGGATTCAAAGTTTGCCTTTCTTTTGGATATCAAAGAGTTGCAATCTACAACCATTGAACATACATCAAAGAAAGGTGCATTACTGTGACAAGTTTCTATGACACTGACTTAGATGGCTTGGAACTGTTCAGCAAAATTGTAGATTGCAGAATGCTGCTTTAAACACGAGATAATGTTCTGATCACTAACCCACAGGAATTGCTTTGTTTCATTGTACAATATGGGGATGAAAGTGTTTTCCCAAACCTTCGAGTTGCCCTTAAGATACTGCTGACCATTGCAGTATCAACTGCTAGTTGTGAGCGATCATTTAATGATACCTGTAACCCGTTTGATACTCAGTCACCACATGAACTAGTCAATGTGGCAACAGGTAAAGAAGCAAAGGATGGCGTTAAACTTTGCCACAGAAAACACCAAACCTCAACGTTCTTGCAAAGATAAAGATAAAGCAGAAGGAGTCAAGGATGTGTTTGCAAGAATTCTAGCGCTGGAAAGTAAAATAAATGTCACATGCGACCTTCAGTACATTTTAACTTTCCCAGTTACAGATGTATCACTCTCCCTTGCTCATAGTGATGGAACTCCCATGGGATATTTATGAGAGGAAAAGTGACTCTCACGGGGAGACTGCCTCGATCTTGGGTGGCGTAGTGTTTAAAGAAACCGCCACTATGAAGTAAGATCCCCCAATGACATTTATATCTCTTCCAGACTTTGGAGGGAAAACCCCCGGTTGGGAGGCAGTGAAATTGATCGATGTCTACACGATGAATTTTCCCATTTGTGCATTTTTTCTGTTTTGAATATGTACGTTCATTAACACCATTTCAGGTTTAAATATATTGATATATTTATTCCAACAGGAATTCGAGTTTCGTCCTGAGAGGACGAATGATTTTACTCTTACATACTATATGACATATATTGTGGTCTCGAATAGTTATGACCATATTACTTCGTTTGATGACCAGGATGTTATTCACTAGTATTGCTTGGCATAGAATTAGTCATAAGCCTTTTTTGTGAAACAGCATTTCCTCTAGTTTTGAATTCCTTTGATAGGGGGCGTGAATCCCTCCATTTCATGACCGTAGCTTTAGCTGAACCACTTTCGTTAAATTTGCAGATAAAGTCTAGTGTTGTATGTCAGTGTTTAATTTCAGAAAAGATGGCCCTTCTTGACCCGGGAGGGCCATTAACATATATATAGATGTGTATAAATATACATACACATATATAATACATACATACATAAAGAGAGAGAGAGAGAATCACAATTATATGTTCATTAAGGGTCACACACGGGAAAAATATGGCTATGACCGCCTTCACCACTACCATCTCTGAAATATTCGATATTATTGTGTTCCATCCAAAAAAAAATATTACAGATAATACTAACTGTTAGCAGCTTAAGCATCGGAGTCCCTAACGGAAAATGACACCCATTTATCTTTAAACTTACGCTCATTTCTATACTTTCGTAAAATCAATAATAATAATAATAATAGCACATTAAGTTGTAGTAGTGAACAGACACAGTACATACTGCATGCAAGCACTACTCCTCCTCATCATTGCAGTCTTCTCGATAATATTATGGAATGGTTATAAATCAAATCTACGAGTACCTGTAACAAAGGTCGGAAGAATGCCAACGTGAATGTGTTTATCCTTTACTTGACAACAATGAAATATGAACGAATTCTGTCGGTGGAACCATGACTAGCTGACAAAACTCATTTTCCTGATCACACTTCAATATTATTTGACCAATTCGTACGGTTTTGCGTGAGAAGATTAATTGAGAGCGTCGGCGAAGACTGAGATTTCCTTGATGATAATCCACGACTTCTGTTTCGTTCCAATATTTATCCTGACGCACTGGATTCCTTCTGGGAACAAAAATCGCAGATGCCTCACGTCTATCGAACCCTTCTTGAACATTTGAATGGTCGTGAAACCTTCGCAGGACGCCCTCCTAGGACTCTGCATCTGCAGGAACCTTGGCGACACCTCCAGAATCCCGTAATTGAGCCGATCTCGAATCTAGATGGATTAAAAAAGTGTCATACTCGATGTCATTCGTGAATACGTTCTCGAATTTATATGGACTGGAGTAGTGTGACTTTCACGAACGGGTACTCCAGTTTATACACGGGATTTCAAATGGTTCTTGAGTTTAAGCGAAAAATTTCAAATGTTGAAAGGGAGAAAAAGCCAAATTTCATTGCAAATTATAAGCCGTCCCAGTACACAAGACTTACCTTGCTGCCTAAGGTTGCACCTGTGAGCACAACCACTCTCGACACGTTCAAAGGCTTCATAAAGATGACATCAAACGTGTCTCCTGGTCTGGGTATTCCCCAAAACATTCCAGGGGAAGAATAAGCCTGTTCTGGGCCAAACGACTGGTACTGTTTCATAGTGGTAACCACACGGGCTTCAGGATTGGTGTGGGGAATTCTCTTCGTGTCCGAACTAGAACAAACGGGAGAAGACTCGATATGAATACGGTACAAGTAGAATATCTTTTAATCTGACCAGTGCACGTCAACTACTAACAACTGACTTTGTCAGTGACCAGTAAGAAAAATGAATGTGAAAAAGAACTCAGGGTCACTAATTATCACCTTCCATGAACTTCCATCTCACAACTTGAGGTTTATTAAGCACTTCCAGTATGTTATCGACACCTCCCCCCACCATAAGAAATACTAAGACGTATTACAGCTCACTTTGATGGTTTCATTCGCTTGAAGTTTACCTATATCGTGAAGACTTTTAAATCATCTTTTTTTTTTTTTCACGTGGCCTTTGGCCAACTTCGGCAGAGGTAGAACGCTCAAGTTTACGTCCCAATCATTTTTCTCAGACGAAATGATCGTCGTGTATTAGACAAGAACGGTCTGGCAGTAATATAATTAGTAAATCACATTATATTCGATGGTTGCTACACCATGTAACTTATTCTGATAACTTTCCACTGCCATTTACTCTATATAAATATAGCCTAACATCGACACGAGATCGTGTACCTAAACAGTCAGTTGCTCTACAACTGAATTTTTATATTCTTGAAATTATGCAACAATAGAAGCCAAATCAAAAAACGTAATGAAAATGACTTATATATCTTCTGCATACTAATGGCTGCGATTAACTCACCCAAATGTGTTGTCTTTTATGGGCTGCGTTTTGTTGACCAAAGTGGAATGGATCCCAATGTGCTGGAAGAGGCCTGGAATCCTCCTGGTAGGGAGGCCATCCGGCGGTCTCTCGGGGGCCATCAGGGAGACCCAGTACTTGAAGAGGAAATCGACCGGGTGTTCTCGATGGAACAGCAGGAGGAACGTCGCCAGGAGGTTCAGATCTTGGCAGCGGAGCAACTGTCCTATGATAATGAAGCCAGAGAGCTGTAAATACATCATAACATTGATATGATTGTCAGTGCGTATTAGGTTCGTAAGTTAGGCTTAATACTGAAGATAACAAAACATGACAAAAACACACTTAGACGTAAGCTGGTCTCTAATAAATAAAGTAAGATTTTAGATATTTATTATGTATAATTATTCGCACGAGTCATCTCAAACTAAAGAACGGTAAAACCATACTATATGTGAGAGTTCATTGTTTAACTAAATTTAACATCTTGCGAACACAATTTGTCTATCTATTAGTCTATAACCACAAACACAAATTCTGCCCGTCCTTCTCTCTCTCTCTCTCTCTCTCTCTCTCTCTCTCTAAAAAGGCCATAACGGAAACAAAGACATTAGAATAAGCCACTATATTTCAGCCAATGCACATCGGCCTTCAGGCAGAACTATAGTGATTTATTCCAAGTTTGTCTCTTTTATGGACCTTTTTAGATAACTATGAAATTGTTAGATTACAATAAGCTGAGATATATATATATATATATATATATATATATATATATATATATATATATATATATATATATATATATATATATATATATATATATATATATATATATATATATATATATATATGGGTGTATGTATGTAATGCTCCAGCATAACTCTGAAAACGCATTGAGCAATTTCAACCAAACTTGGTATACATATGACTTACTATCTCGAAAAGATTGCTGTGGGGGTAAGACATCACTAGCACCAAAGGGGGTGGGGGTGGAAGGGCTTCCCTGAAACAGAGCTGGTTCTACCAGTGAGACGGGGCTGGTTATGCCTGTACACTTAGTAACTTTACGAATTTATCATACCTAATTTCGGTATACATATGACTTATTATCTGGAAAAGAATACTGTGGGGGTGAGACATCAATGGCACCAAAGGGGGGTGGGGGTTGGGAAGGAGGTGACAGAGAGAGAGTGAGAGGGAGAGGAAGTGAGAGAGAGAGTAGAGGGGGTGTTAGGGAGAAGAAAGAGGGAATGAGAGAGAGAGTAGAGGGGTGTTAGGAAGAAGAAAGAGAGAGAGATTTATCAGTTGTCATTCAGACTTATCCTGGGCAGTGCCAGGTTGGTCAGCTGATATATATATATATATATATATATATATATATATATATATATATATATATATATATATATATATATATATATATATATATATATATATATATATATATATATATATATATATAAAACACTTATGGTGCAGCTTACGCAAAGAAGTAAAGTAACTGATGAAATGTGGTCTGGTCTCTTGCTAGAATTACCAAAGGTACAGCTCTTGAGGTGGAGCAATGTCTAGAAAGAAGTTACTTCTTGTTCAAGTCCTTGGTTCACACACAAGAGTTTAAAGCTGCGCCACCCTCCAACCTGTGTGTCAAACGTAACTCCTTCACTTTCAAAGTAACATTTATATTGGTTCTTACTGGGTCCACAATGTTTTCAGAACACTATGCTCTCTCTCTCTCTCTCTCTCTCTCTCTCTCTCTCTCTCTCTCTCTCTCTCTCTCATGAAGCCTATGGGATATCTTCAGATATGGATATTCAGATCCCTTTGGACCCAGTCACTTTGTCTATCTTTACCCCCACAGAGGCGACTTATTATTTACAAGAAAAAAAAAAGCATCAGAGTATGCTTAGGTTTTACTTTACAATTTATTCTGCGGATTAAATGAAAAATAACCAATAAAAAATCAATAAAGTCTGATAAAATTTATGAAGTAGCAAAAATAAGTCACAGGTTCAATTACTGCAATCAAGAAGAGCACCTCACGTGGTGCACTGCAGGTACCACTAAATGGAAAGATTACTAGTATATATTATATGCCTCTGGTGGTTGAGCTGATTTACTAAAACATTCCTCCATTATGGAATGAAACTGGCTATTAGCAACTGACATGGGTGAATGGAAACTGTCCTTTCGCTGTGTGTGCTGACATAAGTCACTGCGAACATGTCATTCAAAATCAGCATAGAGTGATTCATCAAACAGTTTTGAAATCTTGCACAGCTAGTGTCACCAATTACTTTTCCTAAACGCTGATGTTCAGATGAAGATCATCCTCAGCCCATACACCTGAGACAACTGAGTGGTTCAGGCATGCACCTCATTTTCCACCTGATGCAGCTGTGAGCAGATGCATCAGAGGGGAACTCCAGGGACAAGGTTCCTGTCCTCCAGCAACCAATCAAGATCCTTTCTGATCTCTGAGCTTCCTCCTCACAGAATTAGCTGGGAGGTAGAATCACTTGGAACTGACCAGAGTCATTCCAGTTGCCACTGAAGCAAGAGAAGAGGGAGTCTTTTGCAAGACAAGCCTCCTTATGTACAACAGGAGGCCAAAAGGAAACAGCTCACAGATGCTTTGTCTGCTGCAGTGGGATGAGACCTAACTTGTCCCATTTTATCAAGATCCCCAGGTTGTGACAAAATGTGAGCTGATGATCTTTGTCCTGAAATAACTTCACCTCTAAGGATGTCAGAACAAACCAGATGCTTATAGCACTCAAACTGGGCAAAGGTAAAAGCAAGGGTGGATGCTCTCAAGAACACCAATAAAGCTGTTTGCCAGCCTCATGCATACAGCTTTGAACTGGCAGACAATCCTACTACACAAAAAACGGTGCGACTTTATTCTGGTGGCTTTTCACAGGGCTACATAAAAGGCTATGCTTTGTAGTACCATATAAGCAAAATGTTTATAGGGATCTGAAGTCAGTGGAGATATGCTGTCTAAAAGGAATAAACCTTCACTCATCAACACCTACCTCAAGGGACAACCAGTGATGATTTTCGTGCACCTGGACAAAATCTTTAATGGAGCTCACAAAATGAGTGGCGCTCATGACATCATCCTCCAAGACCAAGTAATAGCTCGAGGGGTGAACTGACCAGGTGTACCAAAAGAGAAACGCGAAGTCGAGTACCTAAAGAGGAAGAAAATATGATAATAATAACAAAATTCCTTTATTCCTCAGAATATGCTGGGTCATATTACAATTCTTGCGCCCATACCCTCAGTACTCTCGAAACTGGTTCCTGTTCGACTTGCTGAAACTACTTATTATGACCAGGAATGTTTAGAGTTGAACAATATACCAAAGCTTATACAGTACACTTTTCTTTTTTCACAACTCTTAATACCAGAATGTTAATAATTACAATAATTCTGGTTCTGATACAAAATATACCCGTTTAAACATGATAATGTTTATTACACAGTTTCTTAATATGAGTTATAACAAATATCGACGAGTTTCTCATAAAATAACAGAACTGTTATGAACATATGTACTTCCCGTGCGCACGCACGTAACAAACTTAGTAAACGGTGTACGGTAATGCAAATTCTACTGCTACTCTTACTTGTCCTTGAATATACATGCAAATATTCTTGTGCCCATGTCAGATGCCATTGGTGCATAGCTGGTCCGTCTACGCATGAGTCACAGGTGGGAAATTGTTAAGACGGCATTTTGTAACACTGATTAATGATCCTACCAAATAAAAGCTAATTCTGGGGATGAAATTCAAGATTAGAAATATTCAGTGGCAGAGTCTTCCACCACCATGATTATGTAATTTATTTCTAAAGAGGCACACCGAATGGGAATGGATTAAAAAAATGGCTGGCAAAATAAAAAGAAAAAATAACAAGAATAACACCGCCATCCCCTTCTGATAATTCACTGCCACTCTCTCTCTGGATAATAAATGAATATTAATTGTTTGGCGACCTTCAAAAGTACAGGACTGAAAAGGTTAAAGAAAACTATTCAGTACTTAATTCTCTCTCCTCTTCTTCGCCACTAAACTTGCCCGTCTCTAACTAACCCGAAAACCACTAAATTACCCGATGCACAAAAAGGCAACCACCCTTTTCTTGAGCTGAAGCTTACCTGCTTAACCCTCCACTTCACTCTGTCGACTGAATCGTTGTAGGTGCGTCTTGTCATAGAGTTGAGGTTGACGTAGAGCTCTAGTGGTGGCTGTAACACCCTCAAGAGTCCAGTCTCAATTTCTTTCCCGTATCTTTGGTTCAAGTCCGATGCGCGCAGCATTCTGTGAAGTGATAACACTGATCAGTGTTTCCGTGGAGTTTTGGATTGTCTTCCACACACACACACAGTTACAGGGAAAGAATTATTTTGTTTTACCTGACTTTGGGATCCGTATCAGCCAAGAGGATAAAAATGAAGATGTCGCGTTGCTCTTCCAAACTTGTTTCTTTCAGTAAGGAGTCAATCGTCATGGCCAGATAATTCTCCTTGCGCCATACTGACGATATCCCAATCGTCAGAAATCGCTTACTGGAAAAAATATACAAACACTCACTAAATATACAGTATATATATATATGCATGTGTGTATGTATGTGTGCATGTATATGTATTTGGACTGAACAATATCTTATTTACTTTTCTGTATAAATAAAATCTTGGCCAACTCAGAGATATTGGCCTTCTGATCTTAGGAATCCAATAGGAGCATTTTTGGCAAGTCCAATATTTCATCAAATACTATTCTTCGCTCATTCTGCTACTGACTCACCTTTGGTCACCTCTGACTTCCTTTCCACTGAGGACAGTATCAGAGGGAACTGAGATGGGAAAAGGGATGCCAGCAAGGTCATAGGTCCCTCTCCCATGAAGGCTGGTACCAAAAGTTCCTGTACCACTGTTGTTCAGGATTAATGGCCAATTCTTGAGGTGTTGGAATGACTCTGGCAATAAAATGAAGCAAGTGAATACAATACAAGTAAATAAATGTCCAAAGAACCATTTCTTAGTCCAATAATTTAAACCAGTGGGAGGCAGCTACATCTGGCCGATATAATTACTGGGTTGAGAACATGGCTCTACTACAAACTGGTGTTGCTATGCTTGTTTCCACTTTGCAAAACAATTAATAGATCATTCATCTTTGTAAGGTTGCAAAAAGGGTTTGCAGGGAATGTGTTGCTTGTTGTCAGTGTGAAGCCAAGGTCTGTTTTCAGTCTGTGGTCCCCCCTTCCCGAAGGCCTGTTTTCAGTCTGTGGTCCCCCCTTCCCGAAGGTCTGTTTTCAGTCCGTGGTCCCCCCTTCCCGAAGGTCTGTTTTCAGTCTGTGGTCCCCCCTTCCCAAAGGTCTGTTTTCAGTCTGTGGTCCCCCCTTCCCAAAGGTCTGTTTTCAGTCTGTGGTCCCCCCTTCCTGAAGGTCTGTTTTCAGTCTGTGGTCCCCTTCCCAAAGGTCTGTTTTCAGTCTGTGGTCCCCTTCCCAAAGGTCTGTTTTCAGTCTGTGGTCCCCTTCCCAAAGGTCTGTTTTCAGTCTGTGGTCCCCCTTCCTGAAGGTCTGTTTTCAGTCTGTGGTCCCCTTCCCGAAGGTCTGTTTTCAGTCTGTGGTCCCCTTCCTGAAGGTCTGTTTTCAGTCTGTGGTCCCCTTCCCAAAGGTCTGTTTTCAGTCTGTGGTCCCCTTCCCTGAAGGTCTGTTTTCAGTCTGTGGTCCCCTTCCCGAAGGTCTGTTTTCAGTCTGTGGTCCCCCCTTCCCAAAGGTCTGTTTTCAGTCTGTGGTCCCCCCTTCCCAAAGGTCTGTTTTCAGTCTGTGGTCCCCCCTTCCCGAAGGTCTGTTTTCAGTCTGTGGTCCCCCCTTCCCAAAGGTCTGTTTTCAGTCTGTGGTCCCAACTTCCCAAAGGTCTGTTTTCAGTCTGTGGTCCCCTTTCCCAAAGGTCTGTTGTTTCAGTCTGTGGTCCCCCTTCCCAAAGGTCTGTTTTCAGTCTGTGGTCCCCTTCCTGAAGGTCTGTTTTCAGTCTGTGGTCCCCCCTTCCCGAAGGTCTGTTTTCAGTCTGTGGTCCCCCCTTCCCGAAGGTCTGTTTTCAGTCTGTGGTCCCCTTCCCGAAGGCCTGTTTTCAGTCTGTGGTCCCCTTCCCGAAGGCCTGTTTTCAGTCTGTGGTCCCCTTCCTGAAGGTCTGTTTTCAGTCTGTGGTCCCCTTCCCTGAAGGTCTGTTTTCAGTCTGTGGTCCCCCTTCCCGAAGGCCTGTTTTCAGTCTGTGGTCCCCTTCCCGAAGGCCTGTTTTCAGTCTGTGGTCCCCCCTTCCCGAAGGTCTGTTTTCAGTCTGTGGTCCCCTTCCCGAAGGTCTGTTTTCAGTCTGTGGTCCCCTTCCTGAAGGTCTGTTTTCAGTCTGTGGTCCCCTTCCCGAAGGCCTGTTTTCAGTCTGTGGTCCCCTTCCCGAAGGCCTGTTTTTTTTTCAGTCTGTGGTCCCCTTCCTGAAGGTCTGTTTTCAGTCTGTGGTCCCCCCTTCCCGAAGGTCTGTTTTCAGTCTGTGGTCCCCCCTTCCCGAAGGCCTGTTTTCAGTCTGTGGTCCCCCCTTCCCGAAGGCCTGTTTTCAGTCTGTGGTCCCCCCTTCCCGAAGGTCTGTTTTCAGTCTGTGGTCCCCCCTTCCCGAAGGTCTGTTTTCAGTCTGTGGTCCCCTTCCCGAAGGCCTGTTTTCAGTCTGTGGTCCCCCTTCCTGAAGGCCTGTTTTCAGTCTGTGGTCCCCTTCCTGAAGGCCTGTTTTCAGTCTGTGGTCCCCTTCCCGAAGGCCTGTTTTCAGTCTGTGGTCCCCTTCCCGAAGGCCTGTTTTCAGTCTGTGGTCCCCTTCCTGAAGGTCTGTTTTCAGTCTGTGGTCCCCCCTTCCCGAAGGTCTGTTTTCAGTCTGTGGTCCCCCCTTCCCGAGTTAAAAGTTAAATCTGCCCCTCATTTCACTGTTACAGGTCTGGATTTTGCGGGTCCCTCATTTTGTGTTGATGTTCCTTCCAAGAAGATTTATGTTCTTTTCGCTTGTGCTGTTGTTTGAGCTGTCCACCTGGAGCTTACCAAGTCCTTTTTGATATATATATATATATATATATATATATATATATATATATATATATATATATATATATATATATATATATCTAATAGTCACGACCTTGCACACATGTTGGGTTGTGGTGTGAGTTCAGTTAGCTAAAGCATTTGGCCATTAAGAGGTATATGAGTATTTCCACTCATCCATACATACATACATACATATAGTATATCTCTTTGAATTCAAATACATTCTATCTGACCTAGGACAGACCTGTCCTCACCATCCTTATATATATATATATATATATTATATATATATATATATATATATATATATATATATATATATATATATATATATATATATATTATCACTATAGCTAACAAGTGATTGGAAAAATGCCAACTAATACTCATACTATCATTACTCCAGCAGAAGAAACATGTAAGGACGGAAGCGGTTTTTAAACCTTTCAGCCTAACAGGGAACAACTAATATCTGCCCAAAAATTGAGAAGCGAAAACAACCACAAATTTAAACAGAATCTGCAAAAAGAAAAAAAAAAATGACCTATAATATTACAGACGAAAAGAAGACCTATAATTCATTTTCGCTGTTATAAATACACACACATACACACACGCTCATTATTTTTAACCTGAAGCTCAATGAGGAAAGGCTGAACTAAAGCGTTTAGATAATGTAAAAATTAGGAATGGAAGAATACAAAATCAACGAATTCTAAATCTGTAAATATAGAAGCTTCAAGAGCAAGGCCGGCGTGACAAATCTTCAAAATCCCATAAAATTATATATAAAATCAGAGGTCTAACAGTTGTGTTTTCTTAGTATTCTTACCCCTATAATTATGGGCGTCGTTGCTTACGAACCAGGAGACATAACAGAGAATGAAGACGGCAGGAATGGCAAGGACTAAAACAAATGACAGTCGAATGGTTCTGGTCTTCATTCCAAGCACCAACCTGAAATTATAACGGTCTTCGTGAATGGGTACCAGAGGCCGAGTGCGTGGGAAACATCTCGTATATTGGCTAACTCCACGCATACATATTTTCCCGGAATTTTATGGTATACATTTACATGATTGGACTGTTACACACTTACATAGCTACAGAACAGGGCCACCTGTCCGAAGTACGGTGGATGCTTATCAAGACACTTCTAATAAAAGGATACGGCCCTCTGATCAGACATATTAGCCCAAATACATTTTTAAGTACAGAAAAATTGTAACGGTACCAAATCTCCCTACTGAATAATTTAAATGACAGAAGCGTCGACTAATAAAAATATGTTTTGCAAACGTACTTTTATCCAGTCGTTAGCTACTATCTTTAGCATATATCTCCGAACATTTATCCTCTACGCAGACTCCACAAATTTCCATATGTATGCATGGCACAACGATCTATCACACAAACTGACAAAACATCTACCTTCAAGAGCGGACGTTCATATGTCTTTTCATAACGATGTGTGTACCATGTAAAATACACTTCGTAGCGGTACACTTACTTCGGCGACCTCAGTCTCGTAAACACTATAACCAGATCGGTGCTGCAGACCGCTGCGGACTAGCCAGGGAGAACCTGTCCACTGGAATTTACAGTTCTAGACAAAACTTGTAACAGCGTGACGCCGCTTTTCCACGGATCTTACTAAATGAGTGGGTAACATAGCTAAAGAGTGGGCTCCTCGGATTTGAATGGAGAGTAATATGTTTAGGGAAATGTACTCATCGGACTATAGTGGATATTCTCATATGCAAAAGCGTTGCCAATCGAAAACTGACTGTCTAGATTTTTACTGAATCACCCTGTACGACCCAGGTTTAACCGATCAAAAGGTTCCAACTAGTGGTTAAAGTTGACATGCGATTTTTAAATGAGCCACAGTAATCTACTGCAGACTTCCTCATTATTAAATCGTGAATGAAGTTGCTCTAATCAAACTGACCATTAATTGTAACAAACGAATTATGACACAGCAATTAGCTTTATTCATATAACACTAACACCAAATAAATCTTGTGAAACCTGCTGAAGAAAGCATATAATTAGATGACCACATCACCTGCCGCCATGCTCGATTTATCAGTCTTTGAAGCAGTTGATTTATATCGCATTCACAGATAACTTCAGTTTGCAATGAACCAACAACGCGCTCAAGATGTCCTGATTGTCTCGGGATTGAGTGACAAAAAATTTTTTTCTTTTACTGCTTTCTCAAACCTTATTTTTTTCAAAAATAAATTATTATATATTCAAGAAGACTGAACCAAATTCAATTAAACTTTTACAGCATATATTATAGCTATATATCCATAATTTCTATAATTACAAGCGGGGAAAATTATTTTTGAGTGCACCTTTTTTTTGTCGTTATTTTTGAAAAATGACATTTTTTTAACTGCAAAATTTATGAAATTAGAGGTCGAATTTCTAAATTTGCCCGCACGTGTTTAGTTTCAGCATTAGTTCAATGACAAGTGGTAAAAATTCTAATCAAATCCCTTCAATCATAAGGTATCAACGGTGTCAGTACCCCCTTAATGCTGGTGTCAGTAAAATTAGAGGTTAATGAGATGAGCATTTTAATCAATACTCTTCAAATACTATTAGGTTTTACCCAAAAAATTTAATGAGATTTGCGCAGAGCGACAGGTTCCATTCCTACTCAGGTGCCATAGATATGATGTAGCTAGCTGGAACTTTCCTTCACAGAACAATGGCAAAAGTGATATCGAGCACAAAACTCTGTTCTCCCAACTGGCCACAGAATGAAGACGAGTCACATGATAATGAATCCAGGCCTGTGCCGAGGGGGCCGGTTGGGGGGATCAAACGACCCCCCCAAAAAAAAAAAATTCTGGAAGTCCATATTTTCTGTGACTATCTTTTCATTGAACTGTAGGCTACTTATAAAGTAAAAAATAACAATCTTTTGTTTTTTTGGCAAGTCTTCTCTTATAAATGTTGTTATTGAACATTAATATCATTCTTTAATAGTAGGAAATACAAGCGATGATAGGAATATGGTATAGGCCACCATATTTGTAGATTTTAGCAGAGAAACGATAATTTTAAAGCTGTGGTACGATAATCTGGTCGGAGACATTTGACGACACTGTAGCAAGGCTGCCGAAATGTGGAATTTTCAAGTATTTCATCTTGTATATAGAAGAAAAGGTCCAATTTTGGGAAAAACAACCCCCATCCCATAAAAAAAAAACTCTGGGTACGGGCCTGGCATCCACGTAGCAGTTAAATGAGTAATTAACGCAACACCCAATAGATGTGCCGCTGTAGAGGGCATTATGGGAACGGGTTGGGCGAGAGGTACGTTCTTTTATGCATTGCAAAATCTCCATATACTGATATCATTAAGAAAGTGATAGCGAAAGTTCATACTGCGATGATAAAGGCACCGAGTGTAAAATCTACAGTTAAGAAAATACCCTAAATAAATATGAGAATACAAGTGCTTAGGAAGTTAGGACCCATTGAATATCGTAACTTATCAACAGGCGTAATATGCGTTCACAAGATCGACATACAAAGCATTTCTGCAAATATGCATCCTGAATGAAGTATTAAAAAACCTAAAACCCCTCGATGGTGATAGACCCTTTTCTGTAAAGATGGAAGATCAAAGGTGGTCTGTGGTCTGCAAGCCACCTGCTGTAGAAATAAAAAATAAAAAAGCGAACAGATTTGTCAATTCACTTACGTTATTGAGGTAGTAACCACAAGCTTCTCTGGTGCATTCTTTATATGTTAAATTAAATCCTATCATATTCAGTTTTATTGCATGATTGGTCCTACATTCATAGTGAAGGTAGGCGATGTGGCTGATGGGAACTAAGGAATGCCAGATTTTGCTCACTTACAAATGACGGTTATTTGTAATATCCTTGAAATATTAACACAATAAGATTCAGATACTTTCGCCCTTTCATTTATATTCATAAGAAAGATAAAACAAGAAAAGCAGAGAAAAAAAAACTGAAATAACAAGATAGAGAGAAAGAAAGAAAAAATAATTTGGAAGAGAGCGATGAAGAGTGAAAGGGCTCCTTGGTAAGTGGGGAACTCAATTCTCAAAACCTTGTTATAGTAATGTTTGCTTTTTCACTGGCTGCGTGAGGTTACGGCTAACAAAAATGAACAGTTAATTGATTAATATTTTACCCGTCTAATAATAATTATCGTTAATGTAGAATACCATGGCTGTGGTAACTTAATTCACAAGCAATGTTGTTATTATGTTCGTAGCTTTTGAGAAATGAGCCTAACTTAAAGTTTCTAAGGATTGCGCAGCCCACACTGGCATTAGGAGGTGGAACAGTGTCATGCACAAATGCCGAATACGGTGACTTGGTTAAAACCCTACTACCATTGGAGGTTACTGACTTGGTCTCTCGAAGCACGGAAGAAGTTGTCAAAAAGGTTCCGATCATCGATACTGGTAGCGGAAACGTCAGACTTACAGCATTCTTTATCATTTATAATTTTTTTCCAATTGTGATCATAGCAGTTAGTGCTATGTGATAAAATAGCTGTTGATTAGTGTCACTATTGCTCGATTATTGTTTAGATTTTGTTTATATTTAAAAGACTTGGTGGCCATAAAATCTTACAGCTATTAGTGAATTTTATTTAACATACTGTATCAGATTTTTTATATTAATCGCTTGAGTATTTTATATTGTTTTTCCTTAGTGCGACAAGGTTGGGCATGCTTCAGGGAGATGCAGGGGATTCTACCCAACAGTCATACCCATACTATTTTTTTTCCTTCAAGGGTTGATAGTGTGTACTTTTATCATTGTTAGAAACATTTCCTATACGAATTGTTTCCATTAATCCCTTGAAGGAAACATGAAGTTGAATTAAAGCAAATTATTTTAAAAATGTCAGAAAATGAATACCTTTATCAAAGGTTTTATTCTAATATTTAGATACTTGATGTAGTGATGTGTAGATACGTCCATCATACATCTTTTACATCAAAACTTCTATTTAATGAAATATTACTCGGCCACAACAGCAACGCCCGAAAGGTGCACCCCATAAATAATGAGGCAGAATCACCAAGTTGTGGACTGTGGAGTTGTTGAACAATATTGCCGAGTAAAACTCATCGACTGGGAAGGACCAGAAACGAATCAGGCAGTGGATCCACCACTGGGAGGAGGGAGGTTCGCTGAAAACACCATCGAGGTGAGAAGCCACTTGTGATCATGCCCAGGACAGATGCCTTGATTATGGCAGCCACTGAGACGCATCCCAGGAGGACAGTGGTCCAGCATCTGCGGTTCAACTGCCATCCCATGACCTCGAGACTCAACAGGGCCGGGGTTTACTGGCATATCTCTGCACACAAAAGGTGGCTTACATATACGTAGGAATGTTGTCTGAGGTTTGCTCTGGATCACCTTTTGCATGACGAAAATAACTGGAGAAAATGTCATCTTGATAGATGAGGAGAGAGAGAGACACACACACACAAGGCCTGTTGGATATGACGTCACGGCATCACCCAGGTCCCCGACTGTCCAAGGATGCTTAAGCGAGCAAGTCTTTCTCTCTCCAGCTTCCTTGGCGGTACCTCAATTGAGTACGACGATTTCTCTTGATTCCGTTGTTTTATTCGTTAATTGGACCGTAAAACTTACATGGCATGATGAAATAACGTGCCACGGATGTATCTTGTGTGTTTTATTGGACGAGCTAATTATGGTAAGTAGGTAAACTCAACACTAAGTTCACTGCAGAGTAATAATCCCTCCGATTCCAGTGCTCTCAATTTCATGTTCCATTCCACATTAGGGTAACTTTTGACTGCAATATACAGTAAAGTCTGTATTCATCACACTGAAACCAGGCTACGCCAGGTCGGGAGTGCAAACAAACGTACAGTTATGTTTGTCCGGTAAGGTAACATAAGTTAGGCTTGTGCAAGTATAGCCTACTACCAGGTATAGCCTGAGAACTCTGTAGCCAGAAAAAGGGATTTAGGTAGGTGCTGTGAGCAGCAAGGTAAAGCGCAATATAAAGAAAGGGTAGAACTACGTAGTGGCTCCGCGGCGGCGACTACCTTCTAACTTAACCTTTCCTACAGTTTTTTGGTTGCTAATTAATTAACCTGTAATTAATCCCTGAAATCCATCCAACAACGGGTTTCCTTAAGCAATCTTCACAAGACAGAGCACGGGTAAGTCTGTTTCGAACGGTTCATATCCCGTCCGGCAAGTGCAATAACTTGTTAACGTATGGGTAACCCCCCCCCCGGGCCAGTACTAAACACGGTAATTCTAAGCCGGCTGTCCGCGGTGAGCTAGACTGTGGCAATTGGCGTTTTTCTATGTTATTTTACTTGCTTTACAAGAATTTAAAGTCATATTTTGTCGGCCGG
Organism: Macrobrachium rosenbergii; assembly: GCF_040412425.1. Taxonomy (NCBI): domain Eukaryota; kingdom Metazoa; phylum Arthropoda; class Malacostraca; order Decapoda; family Palaemonidae; genus Macrobrachium; species Macrobrachium rosenbergii. Next base: position 2,466,962 of record NC_089779.1, on the reverse strand, counting down.
CTGTAAATATACCGTAATTGACCTTTGAAGACTACACGACTTAAGTACCCTAACGCGGTAGGTCTAAGCCGGGTATTCACGACAAGCCCCCACCTCCTCCATAACTAATACGCAAAATTGTAACCAGTAAACACCTCTAGGTACGTTAGGTTGGTATTTTTCGGGGGTTTACTGGTTACAATTTTACCGTATTAGCTATGGAGGTGGGGGCTTGCCGGAATGCCGGCTTAGACCTACCCCACGCTAGGTAATACAAGTCGTGTAGTCTTCAAAGGTCAATGACAGCTTAGTTACAGCCGGCCGACAAAATATTACTTTAAATTCTCTAAAGGAAGTAAAATAACATAGGAAAATGTCAATTGCCATAGTCTAGCTCACCATGACAGCCGGCTTAGAATTACCCTAAACACGGCGAAGGGACATTTCGTTTGGCCGACAACAAACAGATGCACCGCCAGTATCAGAACCCCTAAAAGTGTAGAAAAAACCAGTTGAAAAGGTAAAAACAGGCGCAGAGCTAATATATAGAATTACCTAGAACTCCCAGTGTAGCCTATGTCAAACAACTCCCAATGTAACAAATGTCACAAAACTCCCAATGTAGCCTATGTCAAACAACTCCTATTGCAGGACTTAGCAAGAGCTTTGGAAATGGCACAGACATAGAAGTTATAGGTTCATCACAAGTGGATGTACAGCATAGTGATCAGGGAATAGGCATGTTACCATTGTCCTTAGTCAAAGGTAAGGGACAAACCTTATTGGACCTAGTTTGGTTAAGGTGAATAAAATCAGACTGGCCTAGTATTCTAGGGTTACAGGTACAAAACAAAAGGGATGTCGGTAACGAACCTAACCTCATGACATTACCATGTTTTAATGCTCGTATGTACATGATGTACAAATATTATAAAACCATCTCTCCTCTTCCACAGGTAACAGTTGAGTACAGATTAATGAAATGGCACACTGTACAACATAATATCCTACCTACAGTGAAGGGTAAGTGCACAGTACATGCGTTTGTTCACGTCTCTGAAGGACATCACTTAGGAGATTTAAAGATCCCTACAGAGGTTCATGAGACGAATATCATTTAGCAGATATTGAGTAACTTGCAGAGAGCTGACATTGCTGAGTGTATTTCTAAAACCTGCAGTAGCATTGGTGTGTGAGAAATTTTAAATCATTTACTTAGATTGTCATTTAAATATTAATACATTAAACATTTCATTTATTGTCTAACTTCAAATTGTCATACAAGTATTAATAATCAAGTCAAAATCAAAGAAATAAGGTCTTTATTTTGCAATGCATATAAAGTTAATATGAAGGACATCACTAAGTATGCATTGAGGGTTTCTCGTGCCAAAAAGGAGCGTCGCCTTCTTGTCTCTTACTTCTCGTCAAGCAATTCACCAAGCTAGAGATGAATGGAAGTCGGATGTGAACCTCAAGGTCTTCAAGTAAAAGCCGGCTCAAGTGGCTGCAGGGGATCCTTCCCTCATCCTCAAGAATTGAATCAAATTTCAACTTAAAATCTAATGTTCCTACTGAATGAACTATTCTGTTAACAAGGATTTGCGGGAGTTTTGCAATCACCGAGACGCCCGGCTATTCTTCGACAAGAAACATTTTCATCGAAAGCTTATGTACCTCGTACTTCATGGCAAGGCCTTATATGCAGGTAAGACCTCATGGAGTTTTGGTTCTTGACTTGAAAATGTATTTCCCAGATCAAATTAATTGTGAAGCGTGAACTTACAATCACTGAATTGTAGTTTTGGGAGCGCAGGCTCCATTCAAAGAGAATTAGAAAAAAATAGTTCTGACACAAGCTCTCTTCTTTTCGACGAAAATGAGAGCGTGGTTCTTCACACCTTCGTCATTGTTTTAAACTTAGTTGATTTGCTCACACACGTCCGACAGACAGAAGAAGGGGGTGGGTGACCTTTGTTTCCGCGCGAACGTCTGTAGTTTATCAGGATGTCAAATTAGCCTAACATCATCACTGTATCACCTTGTGTTTTTTAGTGGTGCAGGCGTGTTCCTTGAATTATTTTAAGTGTTTGCTTACTGTTTTTGCCGTATAGCCTAGTAGGGCCTAGTGTTTATATAATTTTTCTTGCTGTGTTCTGATGCATAGCCCATACAATTTTTCTCGCTTTATGTTGAAGCACAGCCTAGTTAGGTTAGGTGTAGCCTATATGTAATATTTTCTTGCTGTTGTTGCTGCATAGCCTAGTAGGGCCAAGTGTATAAATGATATTTCTTGCTGTGCTCTAGTGCATAGCCTATACAATTTTCTTACTGGGTTCTAATGTATCGCCTAGATAAGGTGTGGTCTATAATTTTGCTTGCTGTTAAGATGCATAAACTAGTAGGGCCAAGTGTATATATAATTTTTCTTGCTGAGTTCTAATGCATAGCCCATACAATTTTTCTTACTGTATGTTAATGCACAGCTGAGTTAGGTTAAGTCTAGCACATATATAATATTGCTGTTTTCACTGCATAGCCTAGTTTATCAAAATGTCAATAGAAGCCATTGATCAAGATTTGCCCCCTTTGGTTAGGAAGTGAGCGGGTTTTAAATCTCGTGTTATGATTGCACTTGATCTGTTGGAAAAGGTACCTGTGGGTGACCTCACTCAGGAAAATTTTGAAATCAAACTGAAAGGTATCCAGTCCTTCCTGGACAAAATTGAGAATGTCAGTGAACAAATTTTAGATGTTTATTATAACAGTGATATGTCTCCTGAAGAACCGGTGGTTCAGAATGAATTTAAAAGTCAAGCTGTATATGCAGATGAAGTTGGTGTAAGGTTAGGCAAAATTCAGAAACTTTTGAATGACTAAGAAACCTAATGTTGGTACTGCCACAGCGTCAGTCAAGTTGCCTCGTTTACAGTGTAAAGTGTTTGATGGTCAGTCAGACGACAAGCTTGAATTTAAAAACTTTTTATTGCAGTTTGAGAATTTCATCAATGCCGGCGGGCAAATGTCAGATGCCAACAAACTCGCTTACCTTAGGAGTTATCTCTCAGGCAATGCCTTTAAGCTTATTGCTACCCTCTCAGTGTCAGATGATAATTATGCTGTAGCTGTGCAATTGCTGAAGAATGAATTTCTTGACAAAGAATTCATTGTTGATGAGACTTTCAAATCTCTGCTTAGTGGTTTTCCTAAATATGGCTCTACCTTTACTGAGGTGAGGGCTTACATCAATGAGGTTCAGTCTGTGGTACATAAATTGAAGGTGCACAAGGTTAACTTTCTTACTATGGGTACTCCAGGTAACAAATTTTTGAGTCATGTTGTGTTTTCTAAGCTGCCTCCTTCCCTTTAAGAGGGAATTGATTCATAAAGTCAATAATGACTACCCCAACATAGTAGATTTGTTTGAACATTATAATGATATCATCAAAATGTTGATGCGTACTGTCAGTTCTAAAGCTGAACGGTCAAGTGCAGATCAAAAGAAACACTTTGTAAACAAGTGTAAGTTTTCAAATAAACCTCTCAAGGTCAGTTCTCAAAAGTCTGCCGCTATAGTCAAGAGTTCCCAAATCCAAGGTACTGATGCAAATAAAATTCCTAAGCATACCAGTACTTTAGAAAACTTCAGCACTTCAGTAAAGCTAGAGGAAAGTGTTTCCAGACCAGTTGGTCGAACTTGTAAGCTTTGTCAGGAGGGCGGGCTTGATGCGGTCGATCGACACCCAGTCGTCCTTTCCGTGAAGGGGCGAGGCGGAAAGCCTTGTTGTTCCTCTCCAGCACATGGAAGGGCCCCCTGTAGTGCCTGGTTAGCGGGGGGCGGACGGCGTCATCCCTGATGAAGACGTGAGTGGTGGAGGACAATCCGGGAGGCGTGAAAGCGACTGACCTGTTGGTGTAGGTCTGCTTACAGGGGGCGAACTTGCCGACTATGTCGCGAAGCCTCTGGACCGATGGGTTGTGCCGATCTTCCGTGACTAGTTCGCCTGGGACTACGAGGGGCTCCCCGTAGATTTTCTCTGCTTCGGACGGGTTGTTGTTGGCTCTGGGGGCGGTTCTCAGCCTGAGGACAACTACAATAGCTGGTATTTCCAATCTTCAGCGGTGCAGCGGGCCATGAGGAACGCTTTAAAGCCTACAGATGAGGCCATTCATCTATTTTTACTATAGTTTTATTAGTGATTCTGTCTGCATGTTTTATGTGAGATGCTGAATAATATATGCAAAATCATCTATATACAAGTTACTTTCAATTCCGATTGATAGATTATTACCGATATCATTTATTGTTAAAGTAAACAGTGTGCCACTAAGGATGCTTCCTTGTGGAACACCATTTTCAAGTGGAAATGTACTTGACAATACATCATCAATTCTCACTTGAAAAGTGCAGTTTGTCAAAGTTTTGGATAAACCTAGGTAAATTTTCAAGGATGCTGTTTTTATGTAACGTTTTTAATATTGCATATCTCCATGTATTATGATATGTTTTCAATGTCAAAAAAGACGGCTATAGTAATTTGTTTTCGTTCGAATCCTCTTGGTATGTGGTCTTCCAAGTTAGACAGAGAATCCAGTGTGGATGTTACATTGTGACCCAAATTGAGTGGAAGTCAAAATATTATTTTCTCGAATGTGCTATGTTAGTCGAGCATTTACCATTTTCTCAGTAATTTGCATAAACAATTGGTCTGCAATTGTTTACATTACTGTGATCTTTTCCAGATTTAGGGATAGGAATAATTATAACCTATGGCATTATTAAGTAATTTTTTAAGTTTGTCAGTGTCATAATTTTCATTAGGTTGGTTGTATATAAATTATAAATTACATAATTATAATTTTTTATTCAAATTTTAATAGCTGACATTTGCAAGTCAGTGATGTTTACAGGTACTTCATAAACTACTTCGTTATGTACTTATATGGCTGTACGTAAATTTTCTTTCTTCTCGTGATGTTATTGTTTTGTTGACATTGTAAATATATCATTGGTTCATATGCTTTTAGTAATCGATTCCAATAATTAAATATGTACCATCTAATATAGCCTATAACATTTCCAGCTGCTTAGGAGTAGACCGGGCAAACCAAATTTAAAAAGTGTACGGAAATAGGCTTTATGGTATCCAGTTAATTCTGTCTAATTGAGTCGAGTAACATTTGAGGAAATACTTTTAGGGCAAGGTTATGGTAATAATTACGAATAAATATTTTAATACATTGTAGTAGTCTTATGGATTTAACTCATTGATTATAATACCTAGCAGTACACTATGGCTACACACTTGTGACCAACTCAGCCTGTTTTATTTTGTGTGTTGCTTATACAGTGATTATATGTAGTTAGCACTGGATATTTTCTAATGAACATTTGTTCCTTTTATCATTACAGGGCTGTGATTTTTCAGTCTTCACAGAAAACGTGCTCCGCAGGAAACTGCTTGATCTGCTTTTCACCTGTGGGTATGGCTCATACCTGTTGGTTCCTAGAACCTCCCTCATCGACTCCTCTGATAGAGATGTCACTAATATCAGACAGGAAGTGAGCAGAGCCACTGAATTGTCTTCTGCTTTACATGAGAGGGATACCTCAGACGAGAATCATCCATTTCCCACGCAGCAATCGGATACTGAAGGGGATCCTAATAGGGTCCCCCCCAACCCTCTCTGAAGTGTCCATATCTTCTAGGGGGTATAGTGATTTATCCAGGACTTCTATCCTGCCGGGCAGTGGTGATACGACTGCCTTGCCGCAACCAGTTCATGAAGGTGCCCCTGATAGGGAAATTTCACTTGTAGTTTTACCAATGCACGTAAGTTTTCACTGTCTGCTTGTAACAAAGAAATGTTTTTATTAAAGCATTCAAAGAAAGTAAAAAGTAATCCTCAAATTTTGAACTATAATATCTGCAAGTTATTTTATCTTTAGAGCTTAATGTATGCTTCAATGACTACAAAATTTTTCAAAGACCCCATCGCACATGATAGCTAGTTTCAAAGGTAGCACTATATGACTTCACATTCTGCACAATTTTACATTTTTCCCAAGTGCAGTATAGTGCAGTGATTTATCCAAGACTTCTATCCTGCCAGGCAGTGGTGATAAGACTACCTTGCCGCAATCAGTTCACGCAGGCGCCCCTGACAGGGAAATTTCACTTGTAGTTTTACAAATGCATATGAGTTTTTACTAGAAAAAGTCAACTTATAACAAAGAAATGTTTTTATTAGAGCATTCAAAGATTTTATAGAAAGTAATCCTCAAATTTTGAACTATAATATATGCAAGTTATTTTATTTTTTGAGCTTAATAATGCATGCTGTAATGAATACAAATTTTTCAAAGACCTCATCGCACACGATAACTAGTTTCAAAGGTAGCATTCATCATATGACATCACATTCTGCACAATTTTACATTTTTTCCCTAGTGCAATACAATAAGTCCCTTTCAAGTCAGAGTAGCAAGATCAAAATAATGTAGTGGTCTAGCTGTTTGGGTAACTTGAAAATTCAAATCTTTTGTAAATAGCTGTAGTTTTGGTTAAATTATCCAATAGGATCATGTTAGTCATTTAATGTTGAGTACAAGCTGATTTGTTTTACAAAAAAAGTGAACCCCAACAGTTAATTTCCATTAATATGAAATGTTCAATCTTACCAGCATTGTGAGAATAATTATAGTTGGAATAGAAAATGGTTAAATCTATTTCTAACTTTGCAAAATTGGTCATTCTATTGTACTGGTATTTATTAATTCAGTTACAGTTCACACCTGCATTCACCATAGTGATTACCACACCTCTCTGTTTTTGAACAACTTCATGTATAAATTAAGGCAGAATCCCACAACAATAAACACTCCCAATCTGTAAATTTAGTAGTGCATTTGTTCAGCAACTGTGTTAAAAATACAGGTTACATACTGAACTCCCTGTAGGGGTTACCAAATACAGTTTCCCTGAAAGAAGTGAACACTGCATCCCTCTGGGTGCTAGCTACGTTCCCTTTTTCTTTTCATATGCCTCCTATGGCCGCTGTCCCACTGTTTCTTAACCATACCTTGCTCAAAATAACATCTTTCATTTAAGAAAATCATACAGGCAAACCCTTTAGGTCTATAAAAACAAATTGTAAGTGTCAACGTAACATGTTTTCCTATGTTCATAAAACAAAGATTTTCATCTATCTATCAGAACTCAAATTTGGTATCTTCTAGAGTTTACTTATGCTTCTCTCCTATAAAAATTACAGACAAAATATCGGAAAACCATGTCTATGCCACAAAAAAAATATCAACGTTCGTTCCATGCAAGATACATTACAATAAAACCTGCCAAATGGGAATTAACACCTTGCACGTGAAGGACATTATATCATACAATCCCTAAATTTTTTGCATTCTCTCTTGATGCTATGACTCTTTAAGGATTGACCAGACTCTCTTCAGTTATTTATAAAATAATAGCTCTTCCCTGAAGAAAATGAAACTGAGTGCTATCATACCACATATGATGCAAGTACTCATGAATAATTGTAAACTGGCAACTTGGCAAAATTATACAGTTTCAAAAATAAGGAAATTACAATTTGGTGGCAAAATTATACAGTTTCAAAAATAAGGAAATTACAATTTGGTAAGAGTTATTAGTAAAAATGTCCTGAGCTACATCATTTGTTTTAAATATAAAACTCTAGATTTTATTTCAGTTCATCTCATATAGCCAGTGTCAACTCAAGTGTGGATCATCTTTCCATAGGAGCTATTGCAGCACATATGGAAAGCATTCAGAAACTAATTTTAAACACTAGGTTTCTCAATTTTTTGAGTTGGATGAAACATTCAAAGTTGTGGCTAAGAATTTATTTAAGGTACAATTGCTTAGAAGGTTAGCCAATGTAAAACAAAACCACCAAAAACATTTAACACCTTTGACATTCACTTCATGGTATAAACAACGATCAAAGTGAACTTCAGTTGACTGGTCACACAAAACTGACAATGCACCATTATAAATGCAAATGGTTCAACTACAAATACAGCTCCAAGAAAATACAAACTTGAAATCGTTAGTCGTACTACTGCTTTGTACTGCATATTTGAAAATATGTATTTCCCTCTGCCTTTTGTTAATAAGAAATACCTGTTGGTAAATATTTGCATAATTACATTCAGTAATTAAATAACAATTTGTCAAAGCAACCTGAATGCAGTTTAAGTTTAAACTAAAACTACTTACAAACTTTTTGTAACAATTTGTACTCATGACAACAAATTTAAAAAGCAATACTTTATCAACCAACAGCTTTCAACTCGACGACAAATTCTAATACTGCATTTGGTGGAATAGCAGGTGGGGCACCTCTGTTACCATATCTGAAAGAGAAAACCTTCATAGTGTAAAATGCCCATAAATATATATTATTCTATTCTTAGCCATCAAACTCCCAATCTAACCCTTTTCCAATTTAATAACTGACAGTTTGAAAAAGCAACAAACAGAACTGTAATAATTTGTATACATTTTTTCCAAAAATAGCTGAAACTAATATAGGCAGTCCCTGGGTTATGGCGGTCTTGGTCTATGCCTTTCCGACTCAAGGGTGCTTAACCCACGATGTCATTAACCCGATTTTATTGGCTGTAAGAGGTTTTACGGTGCTGTACCCGGGTTTACGGCTCTGTAACCCGGTTGTACGGTGCTTACAGCACCGTAAGCACCATATATTCCCATTATTATTATGATCCGGTCTACAGCGTTTTTCGGGTTATGGAGTGCCGTTGGGAACGGAACCCCCGCCATTACCTGGGGACTGCCTATCCAATTTCTTATTTTTCATAATACATGTAGACCTTCACTAATCCAGCACCATTGGGACCTGAGGAGTTGTTGATTTGTGAAATTCCAAGTTGCTGAAAGATAACTTCTAAACAACTACTGCCTCATATTCATTTTAAAATAGTGTACCACATATAATCATGTAGTCTTCAACTATGTGTAATGTTTGACCCAAACCTTTTCTCCTGTAAATCATATTCTATCATATAATTTGTACTCTGTAATCCCTGACTTTCTAAGCAGTCACCAATTAGCCCTGGATAACCTTGGTGCAAATTAGCAGCAAGCTGCACACAAAACACTTTTTTTCAGTTTGCACACCCATATGTCACCTCTGGGTGATTGCTTGTCCCAGCAGGATTTAGTTCTAAGTGATCATCGATGGAGACCAGATGTGTTTTGCTGAAGCTCTGATACGTTCACCCCATTTTCGGCGATTCAAATTCTTTGTGGTGCACGTTGACTACAAGGTTACCTGGTATGTACTGTGAATTTCATTTTCAAAAGTTATGCAAATATGCTTGCAGTTTCTTTAACGTGTGGAATATTTCCAATTAGTTTGTTTCATGTGTGTTTATGACCCCTCTACCCTGTCCAAGTGCCATATTTGGATTCAGTGTTTGATTTTATCTGATTTTTAGGCCTTTTTGTAAAAAAAAAAATTCTCGTTTTCATGTTTTTTGTCCACTTGCAAAATTTCCACAAATATGCTAGCAGTTTCTTTTTCGTGTGGATTATTTGCAATTAATGACTGTTTGATATGTGCCAATGATGCAGCTACCCTGGCCACATAGCAAATTTTTTTAAATTTTAATTTTTTTCTGAGTTTTTGGCATTTTTGTCAAGCAGTTTTTTTTTGTGTTTTCAAGTCTTGTGTGCGCTTGCTAAAAGTTTACTTATTTAGGACCCAGCAGTGGTTTTTTGATGAATTTTCACATGGATTACTTGTAATTAGGTTGATAGACGTCTGTTGATGATCCTACTACTCTGCCCAAGTGCCATATTGGATTCAGTGTTAATATTTTTCTGATTTTTAGGCATTTTTCTGAAACATTTTTTTATTTTCAGGTTTTGTAATGTCCCGTAAGTGGCTGACCCCTGGGGACATTGAATCCCTACTCTTTGAAGACATAGATGATCAGAGTGATATGGAGATAACCCCTGATGCCCTCCAGGAGTTCGACCGCATATGGCCAGACACCTACGACGCCTAGTGGGAGGACGAAGAGGTGGAGGAGGACTTGGAGGATGTTGTGGCGATCAATTTTTACGTCGCTGACTTCAACTCAGAGCCACATTCTCTCTGGTCTACAGTGCCTGATGACCCTTCAGCGTCCACGGCCCCTTCTCCTTCAGCGTTCACGACCCCATCTCCTTCAATACATCCTGCTTTGTCCTCCCTCAGTCCCACCGAGATCTGGAGTCGTAAGAGGAAGAGAGGGCAGCTGAATCCTGAAGAAGGGTCACCCATCTCGGTTTACCCTCATGCCATCTTAGAAGCCAAGGACAAGACAGTGTGGCACTCCAAACGGAATGAAACAATGCCCAGTATCATCAGGACTCAAGTGGAACCGGCAGGCCCTACTCAGATCACCATTGGTGCTAAAACTCCTGCAGAAGTCTTCTCCCTTTTCATGACGGACCAGATGCTGGCTAAGATCTGCGTATTTACGTCTGACAAGATGAGGCAGCTGCGGGAGAATTTCAAGGATGCAGACAAGGCCACCTTCAAGGATATAGGGCTGATGGAACTGAAGGCTTTCATTGGTGTCCTTATAATGAGTGGTGCACATAAGGACAACCATCTGACTGCAGTGGAGATGTGGTCTCACGTTTACGGGTGCCCCTTCTACAGGAGCAACTTCAGCGAATGTCGCTTCGCCTTTATCATCAGGTCTTTTCGGTTTGATGACCCTACCACCAGGACGACACGGCTCAAGACAGATCGCTTTGCGCACGTCAGGGACGTTTGGGACAAAGTCATCCAGAATTGCAAGGCCAACTACAGCCCAGGGCCACACCTCACTGTAGATGAGCAACTCCTTGCCTTCAGGGGCTGTTGCATATTCCGGATGTATCTCCCAAATAAACCTTCAAAGTATGTATCTTCCTACGATATTTTTTGCCTGTGTCTGTTTCTTCATCTGTTCAATTCTTTAAAAAAATAAAGTAAATTAGAAATTTATTTAGTTATAAATTGAAATGTATATAAAAATAATCATTACTTCATGTTTGTATGATAACTGATGTTTCCAATGTTTCTTTTCTTTCCAGATATGGCCTGAAGCTCGTCATGGCGTGTGATGCCGACACGCTCTACACGTGCAATGCCATTCCTTACCTGGGTAAGGGCTCCTGTGACATGAAGAAGGGAGTCACACTGGGGGAACATTTCACCATGGAGCTTGTGGCACCCTTCAAGCGCTCTGGCCATACTGTCACCTGCGACAACTGGTTCACCTCCCTGCCCTTAGCCAGATCCCTCAGTAAGGATGGCATGCACTTGGTTGGCACCATACGTCCTAAGCCCTACCTCCCATCGCAACTTGTGAACCACAAGGTGGAAGTTGGGGAGTCTGTGGCAGTCTTCAACTATAAAGACCAGATTACTCTCCTCAACCAGAGGGTAAGCTCCACGAAGAGGATCATGATCTTGTCGACTCTCCACCACAACCCCAGCATTGTTGAAAAGAAGAAAACACAGCTGCACATGTTCTACAATGCAACAAAGGGAGGTGTCGATGCTTTCGACCAGCTGTGTTTGTTGATGTCATGCAGTCGAAAGACGAGAAGGTGGCCCTTGTGTCTGTTTTACGGCGCCATCAACATTGTTTTCAACAATGCCTACATTATATATGCCCACCGCCCTGAAAATAAGGGCATAGCTAGGAGGCAGTTTGCCATGGACTTGGCAGTGGAGCTCTGTCGACCATATGCTGGAAATCGGCTGCTGTGGGCAAGATACCTTCCAAGGGATGTGGTTTCCCTTATTCGCAGTGTCTTTGACCTCCCTGAAGATGCTGCTGCTGCTGCTGAAGAGGAGCCACGAGCAAAGTCTGAGAAATGGAAGAGGTGCTATCTCTGCCCGTCCAGTGGAACTGCCAGGACCAAGGTCCTCTGCCGCACATGCCACAAGTCAGTCTGCACGAACCACACCAACCAACTCTGTAGCATGTGCTATAAACCGTAAGTTTTATCCCTTTCTTTTTTCTATTTTCTTAATCTGTTATTGCCTGTAACTTAACATCCAAACTAATAATTTAATTTTCTTACGAAACTTTGATGACAATTTTGGCACTCCTGGGTGCCATTAGTAAAGTGCCTTTTTACCATTGTTTTTATTGATTTTTTTGCTTTTCAAATACTTTTCTTTGGTGTTTAGGAAGAATTTCTAGCCAAACTAATGATTGGTAGTCATTTTCTGAAAAGTTTAAGGACAAAATCTTGGTAATATTGGGTGCCACAAGTAAAGTGCCATTTTATATATATATATATTTTTTTTTTGCTTTTCAAATACTTTATAGTGTTTCAGATAAATTTCGAGCTGAACTAATGATTTATAGTCATTTTCTTAGAAAAATTTTATGATGAAATTTTGGCACTTTTGGGTTTAGGATAAACTTCAATCCTTGAAAAAATTGTGTGGCAAGTTTCATTGAAATCTAATTTAGTATTTTTAATAAATTTTTGTTTTCATGTCAAAATTTTTCAGATTTTTTGACCCCCCAAATTTTTTTTTTTTTTTTTTTTTTAATGCATTGCAACTTTTTTTTCTTTCCAACAGATCTTGATGTGTAGGGCCTCAAATTGAAGGCCAAGGACTGCTCTTGAAGACACAACCATCAAAATGTGAATGGTTTTTGTATATTGTACACTGCAGCCCTATCTTTAAGGTTTTTTGAAAAAGTAAAAATATTTTTACATTAATATGTAAGTAAAATATTTTTTTTTTTTGTAGCACATTCCCAGAAGATTATTGAGAGAAGTGTGACAAATGAAGAAGAAAGGAATAATGGAACCATCAAAATCTCTGTGGTCCTTCCCACTTTTCCAAAGAAAGACAAGACTTATTGAGTAGCGTTGACTTCAGAAAGTTAAATAACTGAAAATGACCCATATACAATGCCGTCCATGAGAGACCTTATCATTATCACTGGATCCATGAAATACTTTACCACAATAGATCTGTTACAAGGATTTCTACATGCAATTATAAGATTTGATAATGGTGCTACAACACCAAAATACAGAGGCACCAGTGGGCAATATGAGACGAGGCTTGCACAATAATGCACTACCTTTGTTTCAGAGAAATGTAGGTCATCCTGGGCTGTCAGCTTCACCCACCATTCGCTAAAGGAACCCAGTGGTGTCACATGAACTTCTTTGTGATAACACAAATTTTGAATTTACGACAAAAGTAACAAATAATTCTTACTATACAGTATTATATGGCATCTCAAAGCTCTCTGAGGCTTGGAAGATGGTCAAAAGCTCTCAAAGGTTTAATCCTTGTTAAAGAGAGGGCTTTTAAGATAAAAACCAAAGGCATTTGGCATTTGTTAGAATCACTATCTTTATGGCATAAGCAAGGAAAAATTTTTTTTCCTTTTCCCAATTTACTATTCGATTTCACATGAACTGCTTAACAATCAATAAAAAATTTTTACATTTCAATTAAATAAAAAGTTACCAAAGAACTTACCCTAAGTGTGGGGGGCACACAAACTTCCTTTTTCCACCAACTTTCATTCCATTAATAGCAACATTCCAACCTTTTATAATATCGGATGATCCCAAACGGAATTTAAATGGCTTTCCTGAGTAACACTTGTCAAACATTTTCTTATTACTGGCCAGCCTTCCTTCATAATATACACTCACCTGTATTAAGAAAATAAATACTGGTTTACCTGTGTTGCATATGAAACAATACATAATTCTCATTGCAGCATCAGCAGAGTTTAAGTATTATAATTAATACTGAAATTTATAAACTAGTGCCAATTAAATCAAGTGTAAAGTTCTTAATACTGAACAATATTCAAAATGAAAATCTAATGACAACTCACATTTTTTCCGTGCTTTGCTTCAACTCCAGTACCAACAACTAAATCTGTAGAACTTAATCCTCCCATTTTTAACACCTTTGGAGTCTTCACCGGAGTCTGTGATGCTCCTGCAACAAATAATTTATTAGTTCATAAAATAGTGGGCACGTGGTAATGTATTTCCTATTACTAGTCTGGACTAGTAATCCTTCAATTATCTGGATCACCATTATTTGGAACTCGACAGTATTTGAGTCACACACAGTATCAGGGACCAAGGACCCAAAGTAATTTAATACATATAAATTTCAGAAAATTTGAAAAAACCACTATCCAACGGTTGGCAATGCTGCGCAGCCTCAGGAAAATGTTTGTAAAACTGTTTACACTCAAACGGACATAGAAAGAGTTTTGGGGGGGTGGGGGAGGACTCGAGAAGTTTCCAAGCGGGTGGGTCGGGTGGCTGGGTACCATGGGAGGTGGGGATACAGTGTTGAATGGGTGAAGAGGGCTAGGTAAACATCTAACTTGACACAGCTTGTTTTGTTTCATGTTATTAAATCTTATGACTGTATTTATATTTTGTGCAATTCTCATTTATATATTTACAGTATTTTATCATTTTTTGTTTTTACAACCCAAAAGACAAATGCAATCATGTACATAGAGAGAGAGAGAGAGAGAGATTTATGTAAACACAAGGTGTTGTAATGTAATACTGTATTACAGTACTGTGTTTGTGTATTACAAACTGAACGAATTTCATTTTTGGTACATTGTACAAGACTAGTTTTCAAGCAAGACTGCCAAACTTATGGCTACGTAACAATTCATAACCATATCTTATAATTAACACCTTACCAAAGAACTGACATACACAGTATGGATTATGAAGTAAACAAACAAATCACGAGCCAGCTGTTTTTCAATTTTGAGGGATTTTACTATACAATAAAGTATGTTAGCTTACACTTGTATGTATACCCATTTTACATTTATATACAAAAATAAAAATAATAATTCCAGTAATGCATTCATTTCTTTTACCAACTAAAAAATGATTTTACTTATTCTTTTGCCAGTAGGCTCAGCTGATTTTGAGAACATAAACATTAGTCATTGAAAATGACGACCAATTGGTTATCATCTACGTATAGGATGATGATTTTTACATGATGATAATACAGTGTAAATATTAAATACATCTGTAATAGCCTATTTGACTTATGCAAGTGGATACTGTAAATTTAACACCTAGCCTAGGTCAATAGTTCACACATACACAGTTTGTATCTCGTGTATGTTAATACAATATGGCAATAACTGATAGGAAAGTTGCCGTGTAAAAATACATTAATGGTCATAAAACCATGGTAGGCTCTGGGTGAACACTGATAGGCTACCTAACTACTGAACTGTCATTTACGAGAGAGAGAAAAAGAAGGAGTTACATTTTTCCAAAGTGTATTCATACAGTATATTTTGTTAAAAATATGGGGAGAAAGGTAGATATTTGCCTTTTGCATTAGGCTCTCAGTTTGAAGTGTAATGGGTGTTGTTTATAAGCATATTGAGTGTTTACAGCAGGGGTTCCCAACCTGGGGTACATGTCCCCCCCCCCCCCGGTACATTTGTAGTCTTCAGGGGTTACATTGGATCTGAGAAAATAGCCAGTACTGCGCAATACATGATGTGATCTGCACTGAGATTACACATCGTTGTCTTTTTTTTTCTTTTTTAATTTCCTCATTTTCGTAAGCAAAGGTTTACTCTACACAAACAGATTTTATAATGAAATTATATCACCATATCAACTTCAATGTTTTTCTCTGTCATCCTCCATTTTTAGGGGTACACAGGAATCTATAAACATGCCTAAGGGGTGCAGAAGAACAAAAAGGTTCTTCTGTACCCCTTCTTGTGATACTGACAAGCTTGGGTGAGGAAAGGTATGGAGTTGCCCATGAACACCCCTAGATTTTTCGCAAGCCCTTATCCGGATTCTGCCATTATCCAATGTGCCCTTGGCTTTATTAATCCTGATAACTGAAGGATTACTGTATAATACGAGAATTGCTTACAATTAGAAATTAATTTGATTTGTGATTTGACTAAACTATCTACAGTAATGTCAATAACATGAACCAAAAATGATTCATTCAATAAAGAAAAACAAAATTTTATTGTTTTCTCAGCCACTCTTACCTTTAACATTCTTATTTTCAGCACCTTTCTGCTTCTGGGAAGCCTACAAAAAAGAAAATATATGGAATTTTTCCATTACCAAAAAAGAAAGATTTTTATGAAGTCAAAAAGTTAGTTCATACTACAAGCACTGGAAAATCTTAAACAATAGAAACCTGAACAACTGCTATCCTTGGTAAAAAAATCTTCATTGAGATAAATGTCTTTATGACAACCATTCTGAAGCAAAAATGAGAAATACCTATATATTCAATATAGAATCACATATCAAAATATTGTAATAACATTTCACATAGAACACAAGCCAAAGTAAAAATTAATGTACAGTATAATATAAAAATATGTTGAATAAATAAGAAATAATTCCCTATGGTCTCCTTTAATTACATCCAGCTAAACAAATAACAGGTTTTAATGTATGAAAGCCATGTTTTTAGTAGCCACTGTGAGTTCTCAAAGGAATTATACTCTCATGGTCCCCCAGGGCTCCATAAGACAGACCAAGAAGTCTTAAAGACTTCTCTTATAGTTGGTCTCGGCCAGAACAGTGCTTGTTGGCACACTGATAAGAATACAAGTACCATCCTAGTAATGACCGAGCTTGGTTCTGAACAACCGGTTGTAAGTCAAAATGGATGTAAGTTGAAGCTTAGAAAGTGGCTGACATACTGGGTAGGGCATAATATAAAACCTTTGCTATGTAAAGTACACCCACATAGTACTGTAATGTAATGTACAATCATTATTTCAATCTTTTTACCACAATGTTCTACTGATATAATTAATCATTTACGTAATGTATATTATATACAGGTAGACATAGAGCTACAACGGGGTTAGGTTCTTGCATACAAGTCAGAAGTTGATTTTAACGCAAATCGGTCTACGGTATGATGCTGCTGATAGGGCAGGGTGACTCAAACTGATGCTGCCAAACCCAGCTTTCCAAGCCACCTGTGATAATCAATGCCAAGAGACAACTTACAAAGTCTCCTAATTCATAGCAAAAGGAGGAAAGGTATTACAGTCTAGACCTAACCAGGCAACAGCTTGGTGTCCGCTGCCCAAGCTAGAGGACCTTGCACTGGTGAACAATAAATTAGCAAACAAGACTCCACTTGATCTCAAACAGGTCAATAAAAGGGTATCTCCACAGCCCACTGTCTGCAACAAACCTCTGGATGGTGAGCCCATTCTAGTGCTGTTGACTGATCTCAGCAGCTGAGTACATCCACTAAAACTTTCATAATGAACAATTACCTCCAGTAAGGTAATAACTCAGGATGAGGTTACATGTGCTAATTTGACTAAATGACAAACGTAAAAAGGACAGTGTATTTAGACATAGTAGTGTTCACTCCTCCTCATGCACAAAATTGTTAATATTAGCTCTACAAGCTTAATCTTTCTGAGTACACTCTAACTGCCCTTATATGGCCTAGAAGTGCGTCAAACTCACTGCTTTTAAATAAGGTGAAGTCTGCATTTCAACAACCCTCAGAAGGGCAATGCCTCAAACTAGTTCTTTTTGCTCTAACCCAGGGCAAGAACAAGAGACTAGTATCTTCAATGCAAAAGGGAGCATTCCACAAAACACTAGGAATTCTCTTACACTTTCACAGGTCCTACAGTTACCACGAG
Organism: Macrobrachium rosenbergii; assembly: GCF_040412425.1. NCBI lineage: Eukaryota > Metazoa > Arthropoda > Malacostraca > Decapoda > Palaemonidae > Macrobrachium > Macrobrachium rosenbergii. The sequence goes on along the minus strand of NC_089779.1, from coordinate 2,449,225 downwards.
AGGGTTTAAGTGCTTCAAGAGGCTTTTACTGAAGACTCTTACAGCTTTGCAGGCAAAAACTAAACATCAAGGCTCCCAAAAGAGAGTTATGGTGTACCAGGTGTCTTGATTACACCAGACCTATTGACTTCCTGGGGTCCAAGTTGTCAGCAATGTCTACTTGAGAGTTACCTAAAGCAGAAGAAACATTGAACTAAAATCTGTAATAGCTGAAACTTACAGCATTTAGTTGCTGGGAAACTAAAGAATTTAATGAAGTTGTCTCAAGAGGTGCAAGTTCAGGAAATACCTAAAATCCAAATCCAGAAGAGAGAAACTAACCATTGCCCCTGAAAACGTTAGTTGTTAAACCTCTTGCAAGCTTGAGAACAGACTTTCAGTCCGCACCCAAAAAGACCTTACGCTAGCAGAAGATGGTTATAGTGTCAACGTGAATGTCTGAAGCATGTGAACACTTAGGAAACTTAAGGATGTAGGCATTTTAGAAGAATTTCCCAAAAGTATGAGTTCTATAGAGATATACAACACAGGAAACACAACGGGAAACCAATCCTCCTACAGCCACCAAGGAACTACTTGAAACATCCTGGAGTCTTTAAATCCTCTAAACTTGAAAAGTATCTCTCTTCCAATCACAAAATAAGATGTAAGGGCTCATAACCAACTAATACTGCTGAAAAATGCCTACCAAACCAGTCTGAAGACCTAAACGTGGAAGTCCATGAATGATAACTGTCTGTTCTGAGCCACTGAAGAGGCCTACAATCGGAGTTCATTACAGTTCTTACATAAACTGACACAGCTGAAAATTCTGTCGGCAGAATCAGATTCCTACTGTTTAGTTGGCCCATTAGCACATTGTTCCTACCCATAACAAACTAAGGAAATGACACAATCTTCCCTCCTTCTGTCCAAAGAAGGGTCTCTCCGCTTAATGGCACCGGTCTCCGGTTAGCGGCACCAATATCCAGTTAACAGTGCCATTAAGCGAGTTATTAGTGCTATTGTCGCCGTTTTTCGGTTAGCAGTGATTTTCAGTTAGCGGCGCTCGGCCGGGGACGGAACCCCCCCTGTTAACCCAGGACGGCCTCTGTGTGTATGTGTGTGTGTGCGTATGTGTCTATATATATATATAATTATTATAATTAGAAAGAAGACACTAATAGCCAACCCTTTAGAATGTTGAGAGTGGGATTGTCGCTGCATAGCCGACCCAAGTTGACCCAGATACCAACACATAAAGCTTATCAGTATTCTGATCTGTCCTTTCCCTTTACCTGGGACAGACATTTGGATAGCACGGTCAAAAGGGGCAAGGATAAGAGGTTAAGTGCCACTCCCTCAAGTAGCTTAAATGAACTAAGCTGCTTAAAACAACCATTCTATGAGGCAGAGTGATTGTGCTGAATTGCCCTTCCACAGGACGCCTGGGGAGATGCAAGCAGATGGTCAAGACACCTGGAAGATGACACATCTTGGGCACGGTCACCATACGGGCCCGACATCAGGGCCCCTACCCTTGGCAGATGACTTAAAAGGAGCCAGGACAGGAACATCTTTGCAGTTAGCCAGATGCGCGGGAGATGATCGCTATGAGACGCTGAGAACTGCACCTTAGGATTAATGGGTTTTTAAGGTGAGTAAATGTTATTGTATCAAAATCATTGCATTTTCTTTTTCAGGTGATCAAGACATGGAACAGAAGAAGGATTACAGTATCACAATTAATGTGAGTAAATGTTATTGTATCAAAATCATTGCATTTTCTTTTTCAGATGTTCAAGACATGGAACAAAAAAAGGATTACGGTATCACAATTAATGGATATTTTTGCTGGTTTCTGTAATCCTGGTCCCTGGTTTAACTTTTGCTCTCGCCTTCCATTCTCATTCTACAGTATAAGAATTATAATTTACAGTGAAGATGTTGGATGGTGACGGTGAGCTTGTCAAAGGCCTTTGGCCACTCCTGGTACTTTCTGAGCAATCTTTCTACTTCACACTGATCTTGTGTACCTTACACCCTAACATTTGTTAAAACTGTTTACACTATGTTTCTCCATTCTTTTCTTAATTTGATATCCTAGTTCTCTATTGTTTTCTTCATAATTCTATACCACAAAATTTTATTTTCCACTTAGTTTTCAAATAAGATACTGGTTCACTGAATGATCACACTGTACATATTGAAAATGGTTCAACATTTAATTATAATTTCCTTACCCCATTCTGAGCCTGTACCTTTCCTTCCATCTCCTTCTTCGGTGCTGCTGCAACAGTATTTGGTGATTTACCCATTTTATTCTTGCCAGATTTTGGAGTTTGAGCTGCACTGTCTAACAGATTATTCTTGTGTTTTCCCTTTCCCGTTGTTTGGGCTGGTGTGGAGAAAAATACCAATGATTACTAAGGAAAAATGTCATTACATATCATAATGGATAAAGTACTGTGGATAAAATTTCTTATTTTTTCATCAAACAAACAGAAAACATTGTCATAAGGCCAATGTTCCATGTTTATTATTAGTTGGCCTTTAAGTGGTCATTAAAACTGGTCAATTTAATAATTACAAAATTTAAGCCACTTTACAGTAAAATAGCAAGATGCTGAAATTTTACAGAAAACATTCCCGTTAGAGCTTTCGACACACACACACAAAACAGATTTCTATATACAATCTGTTAAAAACGGATGAGTGTATTTCACTTGTACAACGAAACATTCCTGTTAAAAATCAACATTACTGGTGAATTCTAAGAAGACAAATCCCTAATAGTTGGCGGACAGTTTTAGTCAAGACACACGGATATGACGCGTCTACAGCAAACTACAAGTGTTGGTCACGAAAGGAAAAGTGAAAGACAGTACCTGAACAACGGAAATAAGGAAGTCCTGATTGGAAAGTTATTATTCTCTCTCTCATTTAGTGTACGAAAAATTTTTATGTCGTTCTCTCTCTCGGAAGTTATAAAACCTTTGTAATTCGCTCTCAAAAATTTTTATCTTGTCATATTTTTTTTAATGTTTGATAGATAGGAATCGTTAATAACATAACATTCTTTTGATGAAAAATTTTTTTTGAACGCTGTTGTGTATTTGTGTATACATTTTTTTTTTTATGATTTTTAGCATACTGGTAACATGCAGGATTCATTTGACAAACTTGTTAAATGCCATTAGACATAGACATTACCATTTGAGATACATACAACAAAGTTAAATACAAAGTGTTGGGAATTCTGTACTTACCTTTACTTTCCACCTCATCTTCACTATCTGTTTCTTCATCGCTATCATCATCCTCATCGTCATCCTCCTCCTCCTCCTCATCTTCACTATCTTCACCCATTTCGTCATCCGAGAATGATTCTCCCTCTTCTTCTGCTTCAAAAGCTGTAAAAGAAATCTTTACGTAAGAATACTTACAATCATTATTCAAAAAAAAGGAGGCAATTTCCTTTTGCTGGGAAGGTTTTTACAATACAATATAGATTTTTCATACCACCACTACTGTACATAAGCTGTTATCTTTATCAAGTACCATATACCAGAGACAGAGACAGAGAGAGATAGCACCCTGCACTGGACTGTGCAAGATGCACTCAATCTCCAAATCAAGTACCTAATACAGTATTGAATTATTAAGCTGTTTCTTAACCTTATCCCCACAGATGATACCAAACCACCACTTCAGTATAAAGAATGAAAATGGGAAGAGGGAATCACTATGAATCAAGGTTTATGCTCTTTTTTTTTTTTTTAAACTAGTCTTATAACAGATTTGCTTTTGTTTTTTATTTTTAGTATGTATCCACATATTGGTTGCTACCATTTGACAAGATTTGTTTTTCCTCGCCCTCAATGCTGCTCATTTCATGCCAGAATTATGTGCAACAGGATTAGTCATTAAAATTACTGAGGATACACCATCGCAGAAATTTTTTATTTTCAGTAACTTTATAAATGCTACTGAAACCCTTCAGAATTATAATCCCAAAATTCCCTTGAAAAAATAAAATTTTGCTTGATAAATTACACAAAAATGATTAAAATGCACAAATTTCCTTGAAAAAATAAAATTTTGCTTTATAAATTCCACAAAAATGATTAAAATGCATAAATTTGGAACCCTGCCCAAGTAGGCATTAAAGGCAATGAAGCAGCCAAAGCTGCAACTACCATGGCATGATCTTATTAGTAATTATACAGTCCAACCCAAGGTCTAAGAAAGAGGTGGTCTGTTCATGTGCAAGCGGGAGGAGCTACACCTACGTCATGCAGAGAGTGGGTAGAGAAGGACTCAAAATGGTATGTTTATAATCCAAGGGATTCTAATTTTAATATCGGGATTTACCTACTATTTTTGTACAAATGTGATTAAGCAAAATGGAATACAGCAAACCTCCTGTATTCGCGGGGGATGCGTACCGCAGCCCCCCCGAATACTTAGAACTGCCTATTTTGATAGTTTAAACAAAAAAAAAAAAAAACCCTCTAAAAATGCATGTACCTGAGTATTCTAATAGTTTTATCAAAATAAGTGCATTTAGTCATGAAAATGATATGAAAATACAGTAATTAGTGAATATTTCTCAGTGAAAAATACTCTGAATGGGCGAATTTTCCGCGAATAATTCGTATATATGTTCCACAGAGAAATCCGCGAATAGGTGAGTCCATGAATAGTGGAACCGCGAATACGGGGGTTTACTCTGGTTTGATTTTTCTAATTGTACTGGAAGGGCAATAAAAGATTTACGTCAGTCATAGGATACTGAACCTGACAGTAACACCAAGAACATAATTAATTAAGAAACAACTTTATAGTTGAAAAATAAAATTCACGATACAGCTTATTACATAATCAAGTTGGTGCTTTCTACTTTGGCAAAGAAAGCATTGAGTGAAGTTGATGGATGGGTAGCAGAGAAGAGGGATCAAGGAAGAGCCATCTTCAGTTTTCCTCCTTCCAAATTATCTAAGAGGAGATATTCATCATATACCGTGGGGGAAGCTCCTTCCCTGGGAGTTTGTGCCTCCTCCCAGGGGGACTTCTCTGGGTTGATAGACTCGTCCGGAAGATCTGCATTTTCTTCAACAAAGATTATGTTCAACGCTTCAGAGTTAGCTCACCTTCTTATGAACGTGTTCAAAGTTTTCGAAGTTTCGAGCTTCCTTGACTGGGTGGTGGGTGCTCTGGCCCATAAAGATCAAGGACTGCTGTTTGGCCCGAAGATAGTGTTACGGACTAGCTAGGAGTACTCTCATGTATCAACAAGGGTATCAGGGATGGCTCCCAAGAGATGGGCTTCCCTTTATACAATGGGAGTACTAAAAGAGAGAACTGTGATGTTCTTATCCCTCTAAGGGAGTTACTACCTCGCAGAAGTCAGCGCTTCTCTTTTCCCCTCTGGACCATCACCAATCGTTCCCACAGACCACAGTACTGGGGATAGCATCAGATCTCCAAAAGAAGAGCACCCAGGATCTTTTGACCCAGTCCTACCTCAGGCGGCTTAAGGAAATGTCTACCCTTACTTCTGGGAGGAGCTGGCACACCCAGCAAGGACAAATACATCTTCATATTTACCAGACACTGAAGGGAGGACAGAGATGGTTTTTAAAATGAATTCCTGGGTAAAGATAAAGGAAAAGAAAACAATAAGGGCAAGGTGTCCTTTTGCTAAACCACCAGGCATCCTTGGCCCTTCTACTAAGTCTGCCCTGCACACTGTTCTAAAAACAAGAGGTAGAGGGACCTGAGAGAAATGTGTGCTTTGTGCTCAAGTGTTCGCCTAAGCAAGGAAACTCCAATCCAGACAATTGAAGACCCTGGTGTACACAGGCAGTGACACCATCCAAAACTGAAGAGTAGTGGTTGATTTCAGAGAGGCCTTCTCCTGGAAGAGATGCCTACCAGGCTTGCGAGTCTCTTCTACACAAGAAAGGACAGATCAAAAAGGATAAGAAGTATAAGGTGTTCAGTGTTATTGTGTCAACAGTAAAAGATATGAAATGAATATGCCAGACTCTCTGCAGTTGGTGTAAGCAGAGATAAAGTCTGTGACCAGAGAGGAACCCAACAACAGACTGTACTGGAAGCTTTAGAAGGAACTTTAATCTCTCTAATGGTGGTATCTCAACAGGCAGCTGGTACCTTAGCCAACCTACTACCTAATTTGCTTTCTCATGCCTTATCGTTTATTTTGCAATCTTACATAAAGTAATATTTTTTCAAATTTTCTCCTAAATTTCATTATACTTTTCTTACTTTTCAACAGATGTAGCCCTCTACTACAGGATTTCCCAGGGTTTATATCTCGACAAAAGCAATACTCTGTAAGAAATTAAATTATTTATCCTACATCGTAAATAAGCAGTATTACAAAATATCTAAAATTAAATGAATTAATCGGCAACTTACCAACTGCTTCGAAATTGCAGCCGAAATTCACCAGACAAGCCCTCAATATATATACTGTATATATGTCTAAAATTTAGGCCTAAAATAACAAACATATATTGCACTTATCTGCTTCATTTCTGAATTAATTCTTTCCAGAAGCAGAGGAGCTTCTTAAGTAAGCAGTGACATCATCCACTCTACAGGAGTGTCCAGATCCAACTGACGTTTGCTCTAGGCTAAGCCCAGTCGTAAAGGTCAATGGTGTTTCGTATGCAACTTTAACACTTCTTATTTATGAATATTACGAATTATTGATTAGAGTATTTCAATTAATACAAATATCACTTTCATTTTATTATGAATAGATATTTAACAATAATTATTTTATCTTATCTAATAATAAATAATGACATTACTTACACGATAGTTAAGAATCGCATAACTAATTTACCCAAAGAAAACTTAAACAACGTTAACCATTCATTTAGAATTGCTATCCAAGCGAAGCTCATATTTACTTAACATTACTAAACAAAGCAATATATTTAAATATGTTTATTTATCTATATTCCAATAAGACTTAACTAATGGATATTTATATGACCTTCATCGCCCATTATTACTATTTAATAATTACGTATAGACAAAATAATCTAAACCAGTCGGTCCATTTATTTACCTAAAAAGAAAGTACTTATTATTTAATCATAATTACAGTAACCCCCCGTATTCGCGTTCTCACGATTCACAGACTCATGTATTTGCGGATTTCTCTGTGGAACGTATCTACACATTATTCGTGGAAAATTCACCCATTCGCGGTATTTTTCACTGAGAAATATTCACTAATTACTGTATTTTCATATCATTTTCATGACTAAATGCACTTTTTGTGATAAAACTATTAAAAAACTCAGGTATAAGCATTTTTAGAGGGTTTTTCTTGTGCTTAAACTATCAACATAGGCAGTTCTAAGTGTCTTTAGAGGGGTTTCAAGTATTCGCAGATTTTAGCTATTCGTGGGGGGGTGCGGTACTCATCCCTGTGAATACAGGGATTTACTGTATTATAATTTCACTTAACGTAAATATGAAATCCCTTTATTCAATCAAACAGTTGGGAATAAATTCCTAACAACTCCTAGCACCTAAAGCCCACCAGTCCATCCACACTGGACTCAGCATCATGAACAAAGAGATCAAAAGAATTCTTTCCCCTTGCTTCATCATGTCAGTTACTTAAACTCTATCAAGTGGGATGCATGCCAACCAGCCTCACCATCTATCTTTCATCAGAAATCACAACCATACCCTACGGCCATACTAAGTCCATATAAAAAAAAATCACTCCGGATAGGACATCAAAAATGAAGTGGAGGGAAAACACAGACACACACAACTGCATTAGCACATAACTCAACCAGATTTAGACATCTGCTCACTCATAACGAACAGAACCATCACGGTATCAAGGCACCAACAACAATTGCAAAAGTTCTGAATGACTATGCCGGACTGACATTTTCTAAGACAGTTTCAAACAATAGTTTGTTCATTTCTAGAAGTGCAGATTAAAATGTGCATGTATTATAGGTATTTTGTAAATATTTAATATATTGTCAGATAATGCTGGCCTTGTAATTGCATAGCTTTTTTTCACAAGTTATGTAAAACAACATTTCATAGCACTTCTCAATGTCTTTAATTTTCATACTTTTCAAATACCATAAATTCAAAGAATTCACGAAAATGATCACTTATTATACTTGAATGCCTAATTAAGCATACAACAATTATGCTGAAATAACTAGCAAAATATTCAACATCGACACTAATCACATCAACTGTACTTACAATTCAGCATTTTTGATGCTAAAGTCTCTGGCATTTTATTATTCTTAGATTTCTTGGAAGCTGTAGAATTCTCCATTTCCATCTTTCTCTTCTTTTCGGCAAACTTTCCAGCTGCTGTCAAGACAAAATATACAGTAACACCAGAATCTATTCATTATCATATCAAAAGTTAAGTGTATCAATTGGCTTACCAAGATCATTAAGCCAAGACCACATAAAATATGGAAAATGATTAAAATGTATTCAAGTTGTGATGGTAACAACAGACTATGAAGGTTATCATCATCATTAACGCTTTTACATCAGATTTTCCCTTTGTAGGGTTAGACATATCTACCAATAGTGCTAACAAAAAGTGTGTTTCATTGTAAATACTTCAATGGAACTGATTTCAGATGCTCAAAGGGATCTGCAGATAAAATGTTGGAACTACATCTAAATTCCAAAGAGAGACTGATACTGCACAATACCAAGGAAAGCAGCATGGAACTGTAACCTTGAAAGTACAGCAAACAAATCTTACTCTATTAACAAAAGCAGAGCAACTTTGATGTCTACATGGGAACAGGAGCTGAAAATTCCTCTACAACGGCACCCGCAGCAATACACAAACAGCTGCTTCTGATATAACGTCAAGGTTGTTTCTCCACTTCAGGATAGAATCCGAGATACCCTTGAAAACTCCCTTATTGGGAGGTGACGCCTGAGCATCTCCAAGCAGTTAAATGTGGGATGCTGAAGTTAGTGGAACCGTATGGAATTTGGTAGTTTGAGTCAACTTTTCCTTAATGGGAAGAATACGAGGGAGGTCTATTGAGAGATCTAGAAAATCCAAAATCCTTATCTCTGAGGCTACAAGGACACTACAGGAGTCATTGAGCAATTCTTGCATTCAAAATGTGTTCAACACCTCCTTAGAATAGATAAAAGGGAAAGGCATATGCATATGAAATGGGCCAAACTTGAAGAAACACTTCCACTGCTCAAGCCTGAGGGCCCTTAAAGGAGTAGTAGTTGACTGGTCATTGTTGGTCATCCACGTGCTATTAAGTGTACATTTGAGGGCTCCTGCAATTCCACAGCAGTTGTCGGACTCGCGGATATAATGACCACTCCATAGGCAGAACTTGTCCTGCCTGAATCCTCACTTGCCAAAAACATTGTCCTTCTGCAGAATGAACAAGAGAACCAATACAGTGCTCATTTTTGCCCAAAGAAGCAATCTTTCTGCTAGTTTCTGACCGGGTGTTTGCATTGTATAAACTCCTCCTACAGCCATGAGCTTGAGCTCTTTTGGATAAACCTACCAAGAATCTTCGGCAGTCTTTCCACCACTCTAACACCTTTGTAAGGTTTACCAGGTGTAGAGTTGACCATATATGGGATATTGTAAGTCAGTGTCACAACACTTGTCATAACTCTCTGTTTTGTGTTAAAAGACAGAAGGAAAAAACAACAAAATCTAGATATAGATTGAAGAAAAAACTTGTTAACTGGTAGTTTCAGCATCCCTCCTACAGAACCTGGTGAAAGTCCTGGATTTATTAAAAGTTTAATGACTTTATTGCAAGTTGCAATCTGTTATGCTTAGATCATGCAATAATTGTGCCTGATTATTCTGAAAAATTCTCCAGTGCGGCCATGTTTCCTAACAAAGAAAGCCATTACCATGTAGGAAGCTTTCTGTGGGCTAAAATTCTTGGAGAAGCAAGAAGTGCCTTTTCATCTTCCAACAAAAAAGCCTGCAAATTGCAAGTCTACCCTCATCCTCGAGGAGGAGTCAGGGAACTCTAATGAAAAACATAATGCACAGAGATTGAGGCAGATGAAGCAACAGACCCTTGGCCTTCAAAATACAGACAGCACCCTACTTATGAACATTCAGATATGAACAAGTAGGAATGCAAATTAAAACTGGGTTCGGAGTGCTCCCCTTTGCCACCCGTAAGTTCAAATTTTGTTCTGTGCACCTATTCTGCTTAGTTACAATTTTTGCAGCTACCCCACGCCATACAGCACTGTAGAGTACACCAACTCCAAGGTCCCAGACTCTTGTACCTACGTCAGTTGTAAGACACGCTCTGTTGTGCTCCAAGCTATTCCTGTGATTTTATCATGAAATATTTAGCCTATCCTTTATATCACAAAATATTTAGCCCATCCTTTATCTGTCACAGACAATGGCAAGCATAAGGCTAGTGAAGATAGTGGCTGTGGTAAAAAGCGGCAAGTTGTCTCAATGGAAACTAAGGTGGCCATTATCAAGAAATTAGATAGTGGTGAAAAAATGGTGGACGTAGCATGCAAGTATAACGTGAATCGTTCAACTGCTGGCACAATCTTTAAGAAAAAGGAGCAGAGTATGGAACATGTTAAAATTGCTGTGACTATACAGTCAACAATTATAAGCAAGAGAAGAGGGAAGCTAGTAGAAGAAATAGGAAAACTTCTGGGTATCTGGATGGCTCACCAGAGACAAAGGTCTGTACCACTTAGCCTCATGCTTATTTAGGAAAAGGCTAAAAGCCTTTTTGATGACTTGAAGGCTAAGGCTGGCAAAAGTGCTGCAGATGAAATATTTTCTACTAGTTATGGATGGTTCTATCGCTTTAAAAAATGTGCTAACTTGCATCATGTGTCCGTTAGTGGTGAGGCACAGAGCGCTGACAAAACAGCAGCCGAAAAATTTCCCAAGACGCTCAAGGAAATAATGATAAGGTACACTATAAATTCCGGCTGCAAATTATAGCCCAACCAGAAGTTCTTCACTTTGCTGGAGTTTCTCTCTCTCTCTCTCTCTCTCTCTCTCTCTCTCTCTCTCTCTCTCTCTCTCTCTCTCTCTCATCGTAGCAAAAGTGCTAGGTTTTTTAAAAATCCTGTTTAAAATTTTAAATAATTATTTTGTTGCGTCCAAGGAAGAATTTCATCTGCGGACACAGGAGTCATTGTCAACCTCGAACTCATTGCCTTTTTACCGCCATTTAACTATAAGTACTCGAGCGAATTTCTACGCATTCATAAATCCCAAGCGCCAAGCTGGGAAAACCCGTTCCAATAGCGTTCATCTTTTTCAGAACTTTTCACGTGAGATTTCACCCACAACGAACAGCACGTTTCACCCAGCTGTCTCCCCTGCCCCCTTGTCAAATACCACACGAGTGCAACCATTGTGTCAATAACCCTAGTATTTAGTCACATGCCAGTCAGGGAACTTTCATAACTAGAGTAAATAAATTTTGGACTTGACCATAAGAAAAATATTCAACCCGTGCATGATAATTGTAAGTTAAGTATACCTTAGTTTAACGAGACCACTGAGCTGATTTACAGCTCTCCTAGGGCTGGCCCAAAGGATTAGAGTTTATTTTGCGTGTCTAAGAACCAACTGGTTACCTAGCAACAGGACCTACAGTTTATTGTGAAATCCAAATCAAATTATACCGAGAAATGAATTTCTATCACCAGAAATAAATTCCTCTAATTCTTCATTGGCCGGCCGGAGTCTCGAACTCGGGCCCAGCAGAGTGCTAGCCAAGAGCTCTACCGACTCATCCAACGAGGAACTTAAAATAATTGTAAGCATTCTGTACTCGTCATATCAGGAAGAATTTATTTACTTCATCTCCGTGGTGCAATTTATAACAGCATCATATTATTTGCGTTTGGTTACCTTCGCACTGCGGGCAGCATAAGGCCTTGTTGCACCATTGAAAAGTTTGTGATAAGTGCAGTTTCTAACATTCCTCGGTCTTCTTTTTCTCTCTTGAGTAATGGTCATGTGATCTACTAGGTTTCTATTAATGCCCATGTGATCTACTTGGTTTATATTAATGGTTAAATGCTTTACCTGGTTTTTATGACTGCCATCTGGATGTATCTAAAGGTGAATAGGGGAATAAGCCCTACTGTACGCTACCCTCAAGCTAATCCTGCCATATTCCTGGCTTTCTTGTCTTTCTTTCCTAGTTTACCCTTACCAATCAAAAACTAAAACTAAGTCAGTAAAACTATGAAATCTACAAAGGTAAAAAGAATACAGCATTTATGTACAAAACAAATCAAATACAACTACAATGATGAAGAGTAATTAAAATGCAATGTATGCAGTTTGACTTTTTCTTTTTAGTTTTATCCTCTTTTGTTTTTTGACATACAAGCATTCTATTCTTTTTTACCCTATAAATGTATGATCTGCTCATCTAAAATAAACCATTAAGGCTAGAAGGGATTACTACTGTATTCACCTGCCTTCAGGCATTAAAACTTACTTTTCAGAGCGTCACTACTGGAGTTTTCCTTACTGCCAATGACATTTCCAGAAAGGTGAATGTTACTGTTTGTTCCAGTAGAATAAAATGCTATCTTACATCCAACATCAAACTTTAGGTTTAATGGCACCTGGATGATCCCACGATTTAATGACAGATTACAGATTATTACTTCCATTCCATCCACTTCTAACATCACCTGCAAAATAAAATATGGAATATAAATTTTTCTTAGATTTTAAGAACAAAAAAGTAACTAGTAATGCAATGCAACTCCAGGACATATTATGACTTTTCCTTATCACTGCCAGCAGCACTCACGAGCAAAATTATACATGAGAGAGAGAGAGAGAGAGAGAGAGAGAGAGAGAGAGAGAGAGAGAGAGAGAGAGAGAGAGAGAGAGAGAGAGAGAGATGCTGTGCTCCCTTGTGGCATTAAAATAATAAACACACAATTGATGAAAGAAGACCATGTCAGTGTAGATAAAAATTACCATCAAGAAATTGAATAAAAACTTTCCAAACTCATGACAGATAATGAAGAGTACTGTAATTGTTTTACACAGAATGTAATAATTTACCCATAACAAAATTATAACTTACAGCAAATGAAGCAATATGGCAAATTACATGTATATATTCTTACTGCAAAAACTTTGTCTGCTTAACTCTAAATTTAATTTCTCATTTCATAGCAACATTCATCAACCATAATGACTTTTCATGCCTCATTCTAACTCATCTTCGATCCTACCAGCCTCTTAGGTTTCAGTATTGGTCACAGAAGTTTAGCACCCCCAAAATCTGGTCAACTGTCCTAGTAGTAACCAATCCCAGTGAGGTGAACTAAACAAACAGATTGATAAGCACTGCAACAAATATACACTGCTTAACAGGAGGTTACCAATACAGCACACATGCTGCTTTTGTCAGCATTTCCTCTATACAGTATGTACTCTATGTAGTTCTACGCCTGGAAAGAGTAGAAAAATCTAAATGCAAAATTGTCATAATAATATATTGGAAGCACACGAAGACTAGTTCTGAGTCTTGTCTCAAGGTGCTAGGGTGAAACCTTACAAGGAGCTGATCTCATTTCAAGGTTTTACCTCTCATTTTCATCACCTGGTAATTGTTATACCTTCTAGTTGGACCCAAGTAGTGCAATTCGGTCTACAATGCAGCGTGACCCGCGCACTACAAGCCATTCCTTTGCCTCCACATAGTCCTGTAGGTCTACACTTTTCCTCTATTCCCTTAGTCTCTTCTCACTAACCTGCCAGATATTTCTTACTATACCTTGCTCCATTGCATAATCATTTCAGAACAAATCCTTCAAGTATCAACATATGAATCTTCTAACATGATTTGGTATACTCAGCCTTACTCTAGTGTGAGGGTTGAAGAGGGATTAACATCACTTGCGAGCAAAGCCAAACTTATTACAGGCAGTCCAGGGTTATCAGCGATCCGGTTTTACGGTGCTTGTCTAGCGACGATGATAACTGGATTTTCGCCACCAATACGCGCCAGTCCCCGCTTATCGGCGCCGAAGATTCCTCGTTGTCGGCGCCAATAACCTGGGATCGGCACTATTATCGCCGATTTCCCGTTACCATCACGCCATCGGGAACCAAACCCCCACCGATAACCGGGGACTGCCTGTATTAATGGGAGATGGAGGCTATTTTTGACAAGATTGAATAAAATCAATTTAAAAATAACTTACTCAGGAAAAATATACCAAATATTTAAAGTATCCTATATTTTTGCTGGTATACAAACCAGCACTAAGGAGGGCTGAATGGAGGTATACCCCTCACTCACCTGCCATCACCAAGCACTTTTTCTTTTGGAATATGGGACAAAGTGGGGTGGCTGAGGTGGGAAATGTATACATTTTCTTAATAAAGTTGATTTGGATACTTACCTATTGTCAAAAGATAGCAGTATCTTTGCACCAGCAGGCGAGGCAGCATAAAAAAAAAAAAAAAGATTGCTTGGCTGATCAGGATGACTGTCTAGTTCTAGTTCACTGGTTCTCCACTGGGTGTATTTTTAATGTTAAATTCAGCTTTTGTCAGAATTCTGCATGACAGCTCAGAAAGTTGCGGGGAGGCTAGGCGGGGTCTACTTCAACAGTAAGTATCCAAATAATAAACTGTATTATGAAAATTTATATTATTTGACATACATCACTGAGAAGAGGATGGTGGGTAGCGCGGCTACACAAAATCCACTCAGCCAAGCGAACTAAAGGTTTCTTGCAAGAAACCCAAAACATTCTTACAAGATCTGGAATCCCTCCTGGGCATTACAGCTGCAAGAAGGTAGATTCCATTCAGGGAGCAAGGCTCTCATATGTGCTGAGCGAAAAGCAGCCCTGTGGAGAAAGCCGCTTCAGTTTCAGCCAGAATAAAATAGAAGTGGTGTGAAGGGACCCTTGTGCCTGGTTCTGAATACATGCCACGCGTGTTAGAAACTTCAGCTATGCAATTACTTGGTGGGTTACTTATATGAAACCTGACGTTCATAGCCTTGATTCCAGAAGGTATCCTGGGAAAAATAAATGTATAGTACTATGAAAGCAGCAAACAACCAAATCCATGAAATACCAATGAGTGCCTATACACAATGGCAGCAAGGAGAATTCTGACAACAGCTAAAACATTCAAAACACACCTGGTGCTGAACAGGTGTACTAGGCAGTCCTCCGGGATCAGCCAGTCGATCTTCTTTCATTTGAATGTCGACTCGCGTACTGGCATGGAGATGTAAGATATCTTCAACAGTGAGTATGATTAATCCCAAATAATAAAACAATTCGCCTTTAACATAACATTAACTGCGACCATGTCACTTTAAGTCTCCTCCACATAAAGTACAGAACAAAACAATATTCTAAAGCAATATTAAGAAGGATTTTCAATAAATTCAAAAAGCATAAAAATTATATTCTGTGAAATAAAGTGGTAATTTCAGTTCTACAATCTTTTTACATCGCTTCACGGCTGCAGTAAGAAGAAATACGTACTGAAACAATCTCATCTTTGCCAGCCCCACCGGTGATTGTATCTAACACTGCTGCAGTTATGTGAAATGGAACGTCAACCAGCCTTGTGTATCTTTTCCCTGGTTCAAGAATCAAACCTGAAAAAGTCAATAAGAAGATGAGCAATTAGCAAATAAACAATTAATATGAAATAAGGACAGGATGTACATAGAGATGCATTTGTTTTACCAATATGTAGTAGAGAATAGGGATTTTATGAATAAAAATGACATTTTTATGATAAAATAAGGTTTTACTGTATATATGCCTACCAAGTAATTACACAGCCATAGTTTCTACTTTAAACGGCAGGTTAAGAACTGAAAATTTGCGGTAGAGCTCTTTTGTTTTGGTGCAGGTAAGTTCCCCGCCCACTCTCGGGGAAGAATAGGTACAACGTAGCTAAAGAGCTCAGTTCGTTTATGCTCTACGTCCATGTGGGAGGAGGAGGGATGGGCTCTGTTCTTGTAATTTCTTGATAAGTACAGTGTATATAAAAATAGGAGGTGGGAAGAATGGACATGTGCTACTCAACACACATGATAAAGTAGGGTAATGTGAGAAAACAAGAGCAGGAAGATACTGCCTTTTGGTCGTTGCTCATCTCGACCTGTAGCGACATAACCAGTAGTGTCAGGATTGCCCCTACTTCAGTAGCTTTGTGGTCAGGGAGTAGTTCTATGACTCGACAAAGCTTAAACAAAACAATTGCCCTTGCCCTAGGCGACACATGAACATCGACTAACACAAGACCATAAAACTATGTTACTGTACCGTACACCATTTAAAACATATACTGTAGAGCATTACCCGTCCGTTAAAAACGAAGATTGGAGGGCACTCCAGGTACTAAGTACCCCCGGCTTCCCAAAAACCCAACAACCTTAATCAAGGCTAGGAGATAGAGAAATAGGAGGATCATTCCTACCCCTCGTTCCCTAGTGCCATGCCGGCTGCTGAGAACAGACCCAGTGTACTGCAGTCCTCAAACACAGTTTCAACATCCTGTAAATAATAGCTGGCGAAGACCGAGCGACACCTCCAATAAGTAGATCGAATTGTGGTAGTTGGAGAGAGGTTGCGTTTAAAAGCCAACGAAGTGGCTACTGCCCGTAACTCACATGCTTTTACATTTAACAACGGTAAATTATTCTCCTGAATTCCCAATTGAGACTCTACAATAATGTCTCTCAAAAACAAAGACATAGCATTCTTGGAGACAGGAGGTAAAGGGTTCTTAACAGAACACCAGAGGTTACGAGAATCCCCTGATATTCTTGGCTCTCTCGATGTAGAATCTTAACGCTCTCACTCGGCACAATACTCTCTCTTGTTCTGAAGGTCCCACTAGTTCTGCAAGACTCTGGACGGAAAAAGAACGAGGCCAAAGGCTAGAAATGTTCTCGTTTTTGGCTAAGAAGCTTAAAATGTATGAGCAAATGGCTGCCTCTTGTGAAAAACCAACTTGTCGGAGTATTTCTCTCCTGAACGTACGTCAGCTGGGCGGCAGTACTTGGCTCCCAAGCAACCAATGATCCCTCTCAAGTGCCCGTTGTCATTCAAGTGCCCATCTGCTCACTAGCGCCCGACTCTAGCTCCTGAGCGTCTGCCGCCAGTTTCCGAGCACCTGGCGCTGGCTCCCGACAGCTCAGTGTCAGTTGCCAAGAGCCCACTTCCGAGCTCCCGGTGCCAGATCCCAAGCTCCCAGCGCCAGCTCCTGAGCACCCGAGGCAGGTCCTCAATTCAAGAGGGAGCAGCAGAAACCACAGGAACAGCCGGGGCAGCAGGAGCGACAGGAGCAGCAACAGGAGCAACTGGGGCAGGAGGCACAGGAGAAACGGCCCGGGTGACAGGAACAGCAGCAGCCGCCAGGCCAACAGGAGCAACCAGGAAAGGAGGCACAGCAAGAGCAGTTGGGACCACGGGTACAACAGGAGGCATAAACATTGCATACTGGGGTGCCGAAACATGAAAGGCAGTCTGGTCCACCACCCAAGGGGACATCAGAGTTGGAAAGTGCATTGACACCGACGTGGGGAGCTACACAAATGCTGTCATGGTTACTGTGGTCATCGTTGGGGTGGCCGCAGCATGGGCAACCACCAGGAAACGCCTCAGGTGCGCCAAGATATCCTGCACGGATGGAGCACCCTACAGTAGAGCCCCAAGGAGATCCACACTTCCTGGACCTCGGCTGCCTCAAGATACTAGGCCGCCAAACCTGGAGAAGCAAGCAAAGTCAGGTGAGTAGAGGGAGATTCCTCTTGCTCCAAAGGAAAAGTTTGCCACTCGGAGTGAGCGGAGGCCCCCGAGAAGAAATAGTCTTCATCCCCCCCACCCGACAAACTTCACCTGATGAAGCAAGTGAAGATGACGAGGGAGAGATCGCTCCCAAAAGAAAGATAGCCAGAAGGGGAAGTTCACCAGGTGGGAGAAACAAGGAGGAGGAGTTAGCTATCAAGGGCGTATATCCTTCCAACGACACCTTGGCATCAAAGCCTTCCGAACAGGAACAGATGATTCGTGGGTTTGCATAATTCAGAATTAATATCAAACACACAAATGCACAAAAGAACAAGCAAAAACAAGATCCCACCGGGAAAACAGCAATCAGAGCAGGAGCTAGCCCACACGTCTGCACCGCATGACAGCCGAAAGCAAATTGGAATGTTTACATGCGGGCAGGCGGGACTCCCACCTACCGGACGGTAGTTAACTGGCTAACAACCTTGTCCGAAAGTTTAATGGCTGTTTCCAGCTTTGCCGAAAGTAATTCCTAATGTAAAGGACAGAGGGTTTGTATATCGTGTAGGAACAAGCACACATTAAAAGTAGAATAATGATATTTTCAAAGCTAAAATGCATTAATGGTAAAAGAAAGGTAAAACCTGAAACTACTACTGCAATGAGCTACGTTTTTGTTGGATCATTTCTTATTAACCTAAACTATCTTAGCTTACCATCACCAAAGAGAAGCTATGCAAGCCTAGCCTATAGACATATAATCTAAGCTATTAGGAAAAGCAGGACGAGCGTAGGACGACGGGACAGGTCCCGCAGACGCAAACCAACCTAACCTTCCCTAGAATGCTGGGTCCTGACCTAACTAGACCTTACCTACCTAACCTCACTTAGGGCACTGTGCCCCGACCTGGTAACAATAAGGATCGAAGACAATGGAATTAGCTCCCGTCGGAGGTAGGCTACAAACTACCCGAAAAAGGGCTGGCGTAAAGGGGGCCGAAGGGACGCTGCAAAGAATGCCGACAGTGCACCGCATGGCGTGCACTGACGGGACTAACCCCCTAGGGAGATAATAGGCAATGACTACATTAATTTAATCTAGGGTAAAGGGAAGCCTGCTCGACGAAATTTAAGAGGCACAAGCTTAAGGCAAAGGTGGATTCGGGAATGACCAACTTCGTGGAAGTTGGCCCGTGGCCGAAACCACGCACCTCGAGGGTCCAATTCACGACAAAAAGCCAATTTCACATTACCCCAGAATCCCGACGTCCCAACGTGCGACGGCGTCCCCATCACTGATAAATGGAAGAGATTCCTTCGACTTAAAATCAAGCAGTCCACGGAAAAGTCAAGCCAAGGCTCGGGACATTTGAACACTCGGTGACTGGAGTTTCGGGCATGTTGACACTGGAGAGGCGCTTCTTCTTCTTCTTCCAAATCGTGGCTGGCGAGTTGTGTTGGGGGGGGGGAGCAGGAAAATTGTTGGTTTTCATTTAAAAGCAGGAATTTCTTTGATCCTACGAGCGCCGTGATAATGAATTTCATATAATTACCTTCCGTTTTCCATTAATTTATTGAAGTATGTGGTGCGCGTATAACTGCTAGCATACGACTTGATCGTTCACTGGATCTTGAAATGCGAACATGGTGTTAAACAAGAATACTGGGATTACGACCTTTACGTAGTTTTGCTTTAATCTCTTAACTAACACTAGCTAGAAGCAGTGTAAATGTAAAACTGGTTTGGTTCCCGTTTCCTAATCGCTCGCCCCTAAACACAGTTCCGGGCACACTAACTCCACCGTTCGTGCACGTGCTGAGCTATGTGAAACAGCTTTAGGAGCTGTTCAAAAATCACCTAACACCTTTTTTTCATCTTCCCTTCCCACCTTGTCACGCCTCATAACACATGTCCATAACGCCCCCCCTCCCCCTCACCTAAAAAAACTATGAAACATTAGCGATAATAGTAGGCTACCCCACGCCTGAATTAGTATTTCTTTTTTTTAATGCAATAATATATTAAAGTCTAGCGTGATACCTGGAAATTGTTGCCTTTACGTTGTTCGTAATACTTTTATGTTATGATATTAAAGAATCACAGATAAATTTGAAATGAAAATGTTCTCTTATGCCATTTACTTAATTTCCTAAGTAATTTAATTGGTAACTCTTAGCCAATTTAGCGACTTTGTCGCTAGATCTAGAGATATTAGTTTCTAACTAGCGACTTTCTTCAGCAGTTAGCGACATAGCAAAAATCTAGAGATATTTAGAAATATCTAGCGACAATTCTAGAGAGTTTTGCATTTGTTAGATGTTTTGATAAAAATAAATATCAAATTGCATAGATTTCATCGCACACATGAATCTTGGTTTCATTCTGTGTGGCGAGAGCAGTTACGTTTTGAACATGTCATATACCTGTCCGTTTGGCAAGCAATTCTCGCTTCATTCACAGCCCGCTCGGGCCGCTCGTCGTCATTCAGTATATGAGTTCCAACTTCATTTATTATAATATACATACACATATACGGTGCATGTATATATACAATGATGGAAATCCTTCATTCAAATTAATGGTAATACCCTTCATAACCGGGGTACTGGAAAAACGAATTGGTTTTCATCTTATCAAGATGTTAAGTTAACCACTCGGAGTTGAGGTTGTCTATGATCGAGTGTGCATGCGAAAGTTTGTAAATGTATCTAAATGCGTAGTTGGGTAAGCTCAGATCGTACTGTTGAGACTTGTACGACGACACGAGAGGGGAAAGGAATGTAGCTCCCGTTGTTTTCGTTTGAAATCCCACATTTCTCCCTTGTAAAAGGTATGCATTTATCTTAGTTGATAATGCACATGTTGCCATAACACTTAATAGTGTTCTTTTGTATTTTTACCTTGATATAACAGAAATTGTTCCTATACAATATACAACCCTCGGTCCTTTACATAAGGAATTACTTTCAGCGAAGCTGGAACGGCGTTAAAACTTTCGAACAAGGCGGTTAGGTAGTTAACCACCTTGAGATTGGTGGGAGTTCCGCCTTCCTGGACGTAAAGCGTACATGTTTCGATATTGTGCAGCCGACTGATAAGATGCTGCAAGCCTGCAACCTCAGTTGGCTCTCTGTTCTCTTGAAATAAACGTCACTGTAGAATGTCGTCTCACTGCAAACCCAACATGGCGCAGTGAGTTTTCGAGCCAAGTCATGCCCTTTACACGTCGACTGTCGGGAATTTTCTCGACAGGCAATGATTTTCGTTGTGCCGATTGTCTACACGATCAACCCACGTATTCACGGAAGTGACTTAGCCCCCATGTAAGGATAAACGAGTCACGAACCAGACTTTCTCAATTTATTTACAACGTACAGGCGTCAACCGCCTCTTCGTTTCTGTATTAATCACGTATATTACCTGTTAATATTTCATATTTTTATATCTCTCTCCATACGTATTATTGTCCGGCCTTTGGGCCGATGTATGTAACCACCTTGTACGTTTATTATAACATGAATTATTCTCATATGTCATCTAACAAATTCTTGCCCAAATGCGTGACATGGGATCCACAGGTCGGTGACCACCTTTCCGTCCGCATTCCTCGATGTATACCTGCTTCCGAGAAATTAAATCATTACGGGCTGCTCTAGAAGCAAGAGCCCGTGCTGGCACAAGGCCAGCTAAATCTAAAACAACAACAAATAAATCAGTCATACCCAGACCTGTCGTCTTGAATCTCTCAACAAAAATAAAACAATCTCAGTCATCACCCTTACATAACAAACACGCAAAACCTCCAATTAAGCACAACAATGAATTTACAATTCCCGTGCCCGCAACATGAAAAACGCGGATCACACGACCGTCTTCAACCTCAAGAAATTACTGAAATTTAATGACACTTGCCACATTAGCACCGCAGCACACACACGTCCAAACAGTTAGCCTACTCTCATTCAACCAACTTCATTACAAGCTACAACTCCGTAGGAGCACTCACAGTCACGTAAATGTGTAACTAATTACTTTTCTATTAAATTGTCATTACTCCAAGCCTGTACAAATACAGAAGAAAATCTTTTATAGCATATTTAGAGAGAAATTAAAATAACAGTTCGTTCCCTTCCCTTTCGTTTGCCAAATACATCTATTATGGTGTTCATATCTATCCTGCTGGCTTAACCTCTTTCAGTGCAGAGAAGTCCTAATGCTGAGACCGTATCCTGACCCACAGTAGATCTAAGGTAAGTCTTGAGTCTTCTCAAGCACGAGGATGACCTCTCTGCTGAACAAGATGTTGCGGGTAAGGTTGCCAAGGTTTTTGCCATCTCACTGAAGTGTGGCAAAGTTTCACACAGAGAATTTGAGTAAAGATACCTTATCACTTCATTTGCAGTATTCAAATCCACGCCTTCCAGATTGTGAAAAATGGCAGTGTCAGCCATTAGGATGTCTTGATCCACATTGTAGAATTCAGACAGTGCCTTGAAGTCATCCACTGCGTTACCTAATATCATTTTTGCCAGGGATGTCAGGATATGTGTATCCCTGCTTGCAAATCTCTCTCTCTCTCTCATTTCCGTGAGAACTCTGTCTAAGGCATCATAGTAAGCAATCCTGGCTCTTTGGTGGTCTGTAAAGGAGATGGGTTCCTCAAGAGTTTCTCCTGAGTGCTTGCAGCCTCTTGGGTGGTTTCTTTTGGCCCTTTTTAGTGTCCACCTCTTCAATGTCTGGTGCAATTTCAATCATGTTTGTTGCAGCTTTTACCCAAATGAGAGAAAAAACATATCTTCCTCCCTGCACTTTTTGAATGCCCTCTTTGGGGAAGGTTTTGTTGTGCAGTGATAGGATGGACTCGACAATCACTCTTGAGATAGTCTCTGTTCTTTTGGACCATGTCTCTGTGAGCATTATCAAGTTGTAGGTCCCGTTGCTAAGTAATCAATTGGTTCTTAGCCACGTGAAATAAGTCTAATCCTTCGGGCCAGCCCTAGGAGAGCTGTTAATCAGCTCAGTGGTCTGGTAAAACTAAGGTATACTTACTTTTGGAAGCTGGTCCAGGGATGTTTCTTGAGGAGATCTGGGTTGAAGTCTCTTGTTCCCTTTCCATTAGGAAGTCGTTTCCTGTGATGTTCACCTAGGATAGGTTGATTTGGACCATCTAATATTTCAGTATCACTCACTGCAGATTTCTTCACAGAGCATTTCTCCGTTTCGTGGACAGGAGGTGTCTCCACATCTGGTACAGCAGTTGCTGGGGTTTTGATCTCATCTTGTTTATCGTCAATAGCAACATGAATATCTTGGACGTCCGTGGAATCCGCTGCTGAGGAAGCAGCTTCTGATTGCTACCTTTCCTCACTTGTCTTTGTACTAGTTAACACTTCAAATGAGAGTTTTTTTGTTTTGGATCAATCACGGGATGGAACTTTTGTTGATCATTTTCATAATATTAGCTTCTAACATATTCTATAACTGCCATACATATTACTTATTTATACTCTCAATTGTCATGGTAATTCACATGCGATCATTTATTTGGTTAAAAATACAAGTTTATATTTATTTTTATTATTAAAAAAAAGCTTTCCCGAATGCCCAAATATCTCAACCATTTGCCAGACAAGTTTATTTTTATTTTTATTTATTATTATTTTTATATAAAATAAAAAATTCCTTCCCCGAATGTCGCGACCGATTTGCCCGAACTTTAGCAGATTCCCGGACCCAGGGAGGGCAATTGCCCCCCCTGGCCGGTACGCCTATGCATCCTAGGGATCTAAAATCCACTAGTTTGTACACCTAGATATTTACACTGATTGTGGTAAAAATTGATAATCAGTTTAGTTGAATGGTGTTCCTTACCCTAAAGTAAAGGTCATTTGAGGAGCCACCCAGACTCTGTTTGAAGGTTTGAAGACCAGCAACTCGCGAGAGTTTGGTAAGCTTTGAAAATTTGAAATGCTGACAATGGGTTCAGTAATGTTACCCATACCTGAAGAACCATCTACAACTCTGGCTTCAACAGGTAACAGCTGCAATTTATTTGCTTCTGACAAGCAACATAGAAAGTCCCTGAATTCAAAAATTGATTTCTTTTGAAAGTCTTTGAAGGTTAAACCCTAGTTAAGAGATCACTGTGATTTTCTTCAATCTTGACATATTTGAAATGAACATCTAGGCTATACTCTTTGAGAAGATTGTCCTTGAATAACGACACATCTTTGATTCTGTTACGTGTGAATACGTTCTTTGTTGAGATGGTATCTGTGAGTAACCACTGTAAGACAATTTGTGAATCAACTGCACAAACTATTTCCTTGAATTTGATCCATTTGAAAGAATCCAAGACAAATGGTAAACATTTCAAAGCTAGATAAGGTGGCATGAGTTCAAGGATGGGCAAAGGCGCTACTTTCGACTTTGCTTACAAAAGTTGAGATTTACCATCACTAATACAGTAGACTGCAAATCCATAACAGGACTTTGAAGCATCAAAAAAAGACACACAATGAATTACTTGAATCCTGACTTAAACACTGTCTAGGGAATTTGAGCAAGATCAGAACAATGATTGGCCCAGTCACTTTGAGAAGATTGAAGAATTGTTTCATCCCAGGAACATTTGAGACGCCATAAATCTCTCATCACGAGTTTACCACTAGTAGTAACAGGTAAAGCAAGACCAAGGGGACCGAACACTTTGGAAATCTGAGATAAAACATCTAGTGGTATGAGTCCCGTGACCCCCCCCCGGGTCGCAACTTGACTGCCGAAGCTGGTGGCTGAGTGACAATTCGGCAGCTAAACTTCCGCTGCTTTACAAAAGTACGTAGGCGATGAAGGACGAAATGGACTGAAGCACGCAGCCACCGACAAGGCCACAACATAGCGAGAGAAGAGATGGAAAACATGGCCAGAGACATTCGAATGACCAATTTCAAATCAGCACAAGAATTCATATTAAAGAATACGTGAAAAAGGAGGCAACCCAGTAGCCAGAAATTTTAAAGATGGAGGCTTGGGTCACGATGTTCTTAGGAACGCAATGCGAGTCAAGCAAGAGGAATATAACAGGCATAATAATGTGATGGGTAGGAAACAACAGCAAAGGAAAAAAGACCCTTGTTAATGATGTTTAGAGAAGAACACGAAGAATGGAACGTGGTGAAAACTTAAAAGATCGAGAAATGTAAGTGACACCCAAAATTTTAAAATTAGGTGTTACCCTGGACCTGTCACACATGCACACACAAAAAAAGAGATAAAAACTCAAGAAAGGCCTTGCAGAGAAAAAAATATAAATAAATTTAATTAATTAATAAAACGCGAAAGATTTTGCAGAGCATGAGCGGCAGAAGGGGCAAAAAAAAAAAAATAAAATAAAATAAAAAAATAAAAAAAAAGCAACTTAAATCTTAGCACCTACAAAATAACCAGAATAATCAACATTACGGAATATACCAGCAAAAGAAGAAAGCTTTTATCGTAACACTTCCAATCCTGCAAGGGCTGTAACGCTGAAGCACTTGACACTGAGCAAATAATGACAAGCAAAGGTGTTATTATATGCCTAACAGAAACCAGAAGAGGTTGAAAACACCAAGACCATTGACGAAAATACCTTAACACTGGAGTTGGTTACACAGAAAATATGAAAACAACGTCCACCAACGCTGGATCGAAAAAGTAAGACAAAAATGCGAGGAGGATTTAAAAGGCCGCCACACGAAGTTCCATAACGTCAAACCCAAGAAAAGGAAATCACAGCGTAACTACCCACCCGAATTGCGAGAAATACAAGGGCATAATAAATGCCGCCTAAACAAAACAGTGCACGACGAAAATAAAAAATGAAGAGCCTCTGACATTTACCGACGTAAGGGAAAGTGATGTCTGTTGCAAGACTGTGATAACAAGCTTACAATAAATTATAGATGGGGAGCAGAAGATAAACGCCTGGGAGAATCGAATACCAGCATGATGACAAAAACGATCAACCAAAGCCGGGTGGGGGTCTCAGACCCACTGCATTAACTCATACGTCACATAAACTCTTCATGGATATAACATGAACTTCACTTACTTCATATTAGAAGGACAACGATTAAATGAAAAAAAATTCAAGGATGATTCACCAAGAGAGTCACCTACAAGATAATTTTTTGTAATACTGCTTAGAACGTAATAATAAAACAAAATACATATTTTATATGTGTATATACACACACACAAACATATATATAACATGAATGTATACAAAAACATAAAATTGCTTCATGAATATATTAAAATAAATGAAATAGTACAAAGGCTATGGCACAGCCCCCCGTTTGCAGACTTTAGTTTTAAGCTCACTAACCGCCATAAAGCCGTTAAGTGTGACACCAGAGATGACCCAGCGGCCAATAATTACAGCCCAGTTATTAAAGTCGTTTAACAAACTCAACTGAGAGTTGGAATTTTCCTCAACTACCACAAAACAGGACGAAGCTTTCTTGCCTGGTTGGTTTAGAATGACCTAGGCTTATGCTAGCTCGGTTTTAGAACTAAGTCGGTCCGTAATGTGTGTTAAAGGCCTGGTGTGGGCTTTTGAAACCGTTCTACTCAACTGAAACCAATTACTGGCCTTTCTCAGTGAAAGGAAAAATATGGACCACTTGTATATTTCCCAGATTTTTGTAAACTAAATGGCTGTCACTTCTACCAGTTGTACAGTTTACATTTGCGAAGTTAGCAACAAACTACAGGGGAGTCGATGACCACAGTTGCCGTGACGTCAGCTTAATGAACGAGACTCTTCCTTTTGAAACAACGCTAGACGCTCTGCTTATTCTTTTCCGATTACCGCCATGGGGAGACAGTGTCTCAAATGGAAGTCATAACGCTACAGATCCTTCACTGTTCTACCCCTGTCTCGGTAGTCTGTCTACACTGTTACAATATTGACGTGCAGCTCACAACTCTCACTGGAAAAGAATGAAATAGAAGTTACTCTCCCACGATCGAGATTACACAGAGGGCAATTTCACCTTGCGGGGGATAAAACAAAGATCCATAAAACTGATATGTTTATTTTGACCTCTGACATATAATTTGATGTACACACAACTCTAAAACACACTGTATAAAAACATACATCTAAACCATCTACACGTGAATGCTGTAATCATTGCCAGATCTTGTAGCTACGGGGCGTCTGCAAAGAGAGAGAGAGAGGAAAGGACAATTTTGGTGAAAAAGGACAATGGTAATTTGCATCTTTCTTCCAGAATACTAAAATAAAAAAGAAGTGTTATCATTGTGTTGTTCAACTTACAGTCAGAAACTAGCAAAATCAATCTTGCTCTGTAAAAATAGTTTCATAATTTGTAAAAGTATAAAAATGGATTGGTATTACAAGCATCACGTCAGAAAATATTTACACTGAACACGGAGTCATAATTCACGACAAGGAGAATGGAGGTAGACCATATCGGTGACAAAATATTTAAAGGATACAACATTTCTTTACCCTGACACACTCGGAACAGAGGCAGATCTCCGGACAACACAAATAGGAAAATGTTGTATTGCAAGAATCCAAATCATTATGGTGACATGATATACACAACGCACATTAAAACTCAGGTCAATGATAACTTTCCAGACTTCAACTAAATAAATACACACATACATAAAACTAGAATAATGGCAGGACACTGAAACAATCTAGGACAAAACACAAAGGAAATGAAATGTTCTCATCACCAAGTGATCCCAACTGGAACGAAGAAAATACAGGCACACAGTTTCACGAAAAGGCTTGCTAAGCGACACTGATTTAACTAAAAATCACGCGTGTGAAAATAAAACGAAATTGAAATGTACACAAAAGAAAAAAAAAAAAATTGAAATGAGAGGAATCAGAGGCATGTCAAAATGAAAGGACTTATATTTCTGGGTTTATAGTTGGAGGAAGTTCTAAAATACTGTTGATCTTCAAGAGAAACTACACGGTGTGAGGTAAATGTCCCAAACTTGAAAGTGGATGGCAAGGGAAAAAGTGGGTAATGGCAAAATTCAAGAGTATCGCCCGAGCCGAAGAATGCTACTAAACAGAAGCAACAGAAAGGAAAAAAATCTACTGGACTCTGTGCGTTGTTTTACGTTTACCTTGGTTGCAAACCCCTTGGCGTGGCGGCCCCTAAGCCCGTTTCCCTAGGGTCCCTGTCACACTCTGCTTCGGAGAGTTCCCTGGAATCGGAGAACCCCGTGGGGGGCCTTAGGGGCCCTCCTACAGCGCCTTCCACTGAGTACACGCTCTCCAGGGTGTTGGACCTGGAGGGGAGTGGTCGGGGCTTCATCGTGGGTATGTATGGCTATCGTGATGTTCGGTCATCAAGTTATCATCGGCTTACATTTACTGCTACTGGTACTATCATTATTGCAACCTCCTCCGTCTTCTACTATACTACTTATACTACTACTACTACTACTGCTACTACTACTACTACTGTCAATTTTCCTTCCGCTAGAGCTTTAATTAATCTTGCTGCTACTTTTCCCTCACCAATGCCTGATCAACAATCCAAATTTGATGTAACGGAAGGACAAGAAATGTCAGTTACTTCTACCATCACCAATACCACTAATAGTAGTCCTACTGTCACTACTGCTGAGAACTGCCTTACACATTTTTGAAATACTGCATATAGCAAGATAAGCCCTTGTGCACTGAACTCATCTCAATTTAATATATGTAAAAGACAACTAAAGTTAAGAACAGAAGGGCCTTACACATGAAAGGATTCCAACACCAGAAAGAAAGCGAAGGGGTCACTTTGCAAAAAAAAAAAATTATTATAAATTTCTAAATAATGAGGTATAAAATTTATAATTAACGTGAAAACCATTGGGTTAACTGGATACCCTAACTTCAAAGCAAACTGCAACTTTAATAACCATGTAATGTCAGCAATACTTAAGGTGACTGGAAAAATATTGCAGGGAAATTGAGATGCAGAAGAGAAAAAGAGAGCAAAGGGGTCACTTTGTAAAAAAAAAATTATTATAAATTTCTAAATAATGAGGTATAAAATTTATAATTAACGTGAAAACCATCGGGTTAACTGGATACCCTAACTTCAAAGCAAACTGCAACTTTAATAACCATGTAATGTCAGCAATACTTAAGGTGACTGGAAAAATATTGCAGGGAAATTGAGATGCAGAAGAGAACATGTTTGGTGTGAACAGACACAAATGAGAGTATAAATGAATAAACTGTAAAAAGAAATCCCTGTCTTTATAATTAATAATAAACTGTAAAAAGAAATCCTTTAGTCTTTATAATAAAAAGAGAAAATGCAAACATTAAACAAACAAAATGCACAAGGCATCCATAAAATAGCAAGGCTAACATCTAAGACTTAACAAAGCTAAGGTCATCATAAAAGCAAAAGCAGTGTCAACTAATATCTATGCACAAGCCATAACGTGAAGGAGAAATGCAGAATCAAGATAAAAAGAGAGATAAAAATTTTAAAAATTAAATTCCTAAATATTAACAATACTGCCGTTGTTACCACTTTTGAGACCTTTCTTGGAAGACAATCCTGACGCATAATTATCAGGGTTCAGCATAGGGAGTTCAAAACCACCAAGCAAAATTTACGCAGCGTCAATATATCGCTCTAAGTCATCAAAGGTTCAATTATTTAAAGACCTCACACAGCAAATGTTTATTTCTTGGGAACAAAAGCAGGTTGAAGCTGAATAAACCCCCAAAAGTTTCAGAAGGGCTGAGATTAGTCTGAAATATTTTCTCAAATATATTTCGGGAAACAACTTCCAGATTTTAAGTGAATGGTAGGCTACTCAGACAAAGTGCATTGAAAATATATTCTAACTAGCTGACCAACCTGGCGCTGGCTGGGAAAACTCTGAATGACAACCGATAAATTCTCTCTCGCCCTAACACCCCCTTTACTCTCTCTCTCTCTGTCTCTCTCTCTCTTTCTCTCTCACTCTTTCTCCTCCCTAACTCCCCCTTTACTCTCTCTCTCACTCTCTCTCCAACTCTCCTGCACTCTTTCCCTCTTTCTCCTCCCTAACACCCTCTCTGCCCTTTGGTACTAAGTGATGTCTTACCCCCACAGTATTCTTTTCTAGATAGTAAGTCATATGTATACCAAGTTTGGTTGAAATTGCTCAATGCATTTCAGAGTTATGCTGGAACACACACACACATATACATACATCCATTTTTATATATATAGATTATATGCGTCAGGAAACCTCAATCAAGTTGAAAAATGACATAAGAGTTCTAAAAACATAAACTATCCTAATTAAAAATAGGGAAATGCAAAACTTTGCAGAGAATAAATTATACCAAGCAAATAATAATAATAATAATAATAATAATAATAATAATAATAATAATAATAATAAATATCAAGGGTAAAAACAGCAAATACAACTAAATTACTAACTGACCATTCAACACACGAGCTTTACTATTTTACCATAAAACGTTTCACCTTATACATCAAAGCAGAGACAATATCCAATTTGGTTTATTAAAAATTAACCTAAGCAAGCTATAGTACAGACATAGTTATGCATAGCCATTATCAGAAGCAATGATTACTTTGAAGAGATTTGGGGGAACCGAACTATGGTAATATACTCAAAAAGAAAGGCGAAGTGGAAAACAAATCTCAGTTAAGGATTCACACTGATGTTAATTCACGCCATTCATGAAAACGTCCTTGGCTTGATGTCAACATCTCAGTACAGAAGTGTCAAGAGTGTAATACTAAAAGGAGGAAACTTTGTGAGTTTTCACAAAAAAGTCATCCATCGCATTTTGGTTTTCTACGATAAATGAATTCTGAGAAGTTCCTTGTAGTTTCCGAATGGGAGTATAAATAGCATTGCAATATACGAAAGTGATGCGACGATTTATGCATATATTCATAAGACTTTTGGTTTTTTGTATCGTATCTTGCCTGGTACTCGTATATTCTATTGGGTGTTCTATTCTGTGGCAGTTTTCTTTGCCAAACTAATGGGCTTTTATGTTTGTTTCACACTAACGTTTGTTCATTTTGAATAACGAAGTGAACAAGCACACGATCAGAACGCTCTTCTCTAAAATCTCACGTCTTACCAGAAAAAGAATGTGGCAAGATTCGTGGCCTAGTGATGACATACAAAGATCTACAAAAATCATAAAACCTCTACAATGTGAGATGTTGCCATGTTGCCCGCTGAATTCTGCGTTTCATATGAATAGTTAATGAGTTGCAAACCAAATATAATTTCTGACGCACCAGCTATTTTTGAGATGTTCGACGAAGACAACAGCAAACTTGCTTCAGGCAAGGACGGGGGACCTTTCCCAAAGGAGGCCCAACAGCCGTGACGAAATATGATAAGAGGTCAATATACTGGACGGGTAACCGACTGTCCTTATCTAGCCCAGAACCGAATAAACCAAGGAAGAGAACGGGAGGGCAGGTGACGGGGGCCGAACCGCAAAGGAAGCAAGGATGGGCAAACGGAGGTGGGGAGGGAGAGAGTTCCAAAATTTGAGGGTGAGCGAGAATAAAACAGAAACTTAATTGCGCAGTCAGATGATCGCTGATTTCAACAGACTATTAGGAGGGTTACGAGCCGGCCACGGAGGACATGGCCATTTGACAAATCCCACCCTTGAGGTTTTAACCTCCTTTCTGTCATGACAGATTAGCCTTGATGCCTATTGGCGTGGAACACTTTGGAATGAGCAGATTAACTGACTTTGCTGGCGTCACGGTTCTCATTCGCGTCTCTTCCGAGCAGAAACGTTTGAGGAGAGGTTGCTGGGCCAACGACCACCGCAAAAATGATATTATCTTATGCGTTTAGAACTAAGGATTATAAATGATATACACCTGGACAAAAGCTAACGGCTAAACTACTGCTTTACTTATAGGGTAATCCCTTCCCACTCTGGACTTCCTACGGCTCCAACATGCTTCTAAACAGAACCCACACAAAAATGCCACAAAACAAAACCAGTAATCAATATTTACCTTATCACTGAAAATAAGTAAATAAAATCGGGTAAATACAGACATAAAAAGCATCTCATGCAGTTTAAAAAAAAATCAGAGGTACCACTTAAAAATAGAGCAATAATATAAAAAAAAAATGTTAATTTCTAAAGAGTGTTAACTTGTTTTGGCCAAGAAAATTTGACTGACTGACACTCATGGCTAAGATAATTCCAGTGACATGCAATATTTAACAGTAGAGAAAGACGCTACGGTGCTGAAGTGTACAAATTCAAGAGGAAATGTTATTTTTTTTACCAAAAGAAAACACTTGTTGACATTGGAATATTTTTCAGTATAGATTTGATTGTCAATTGTAAAAAAAAAACTATAATTTCTACAAGCCAATTTTTCTCTTTATTAAACTGTCAAACGACAGGGAGATTCCTTATTCATGATTTTCTACAATAAAGAAACAGTCACTAGCTACACAGTTCTTTTAACACCTCTTAAAACCTATAAAGATATTTCTTTTAGTCGTAAAAATTGCACGTTCTGAAGGCTTAAAAATGCACTGTTTAAAGTATGAAAAGCTGACTACCTAATCTGAAAAGTTAAAAGTGAAAGTCCTCATACAAATTATCCTCACGACATCTGTTGTCTTGAAACGTAAACTGAATCCCCGAGGTCTAATCTATCAACACTATGCAATGAAGTTTGAGGTAAATGGAAGTATATACGGTAAGAATGCGACCACCGCGCCAATGTTAAAACCTTGCATGATCAGGAGCCTGACCTCCAGTACGAATCGAGCGGCAGAAACTCAGCGACAGTTTCGTATCGTGATTTACCTCAAGACGTGGGCGTGCGCTGGTGTGAAAGCGTGGTATCTCCTAGCATGCTGGACCGGATGGGCGTGAGGAGGGGGCGGGTTGGTGGCCTGCTGTTGCTGTTGTTTAGCCTGCTGTTGCTGTTGCTGTTGCTGCTGCTGCTGAGGCTTCAGCTGTGTTTGCTGTTGCTGCTGTTGCTGCTGCTGCTGTTGTTGCTGCTGGTGGGGAGGACGACGTGGGGGTACCGGTGACCTCTCGTCATTGCTTTCCGTGCTCGAGTCGGGAGGGTGGAAGGTGAAGTCTGGGCCTGAGCAACAAGAAAACGAATCTAAAAAAAATATGAGATAGGTGAAGTTTGTGTGTGTGTGAGAGAGAGAGAGAGAGAGAGAGAGAGAGAGAGAGAGAGAGAGAGAGAGAGAGAGAGAGAGAGAAAGGTATGATGTATATTAAGAGAAATGATTAAACCCAAAAAGAATGTGGGACAAACACCTGAATATATAGAGAGAGAGAGAGAGAGAGAGAGAGAGAGAGAGAGAGAGAGAGAGAGAGAGAGAGAGAGAGAGAGAGAGAAAAGGTATGATGTATATTAAGAGAAATGATTAAACCCAAAAAGAATGTGGGACAAACAACTGAATAGAGAGAGAGAGAGAGAGAGAGAGAGAGAGAGAGAGAGAGAGAGAGAGGTATGATGTATATTAAGAGAAATGATTAAACCCAAAAAGAATGTGGGACAAACAACTGAATAGAGAGAGAGAGAGAGAGAGAGAGAGAGAGAGAGAGAGAGAGAGAGAGAGAGAGAGAGAGAGAGAGAGAGAGAAAGGTATGATGTATATTAAGAGAAATTATTAAATCCAAAAAGAATGTGGGGCAAACAACTGAATAGACAAGTCATTGTGCATCTTGCTAGTGATTTAAAGATGAATGCAAATCACGCTATGCATGTTGTCAAAACAAGCTCTGTTCAGCTGGATATGACTTTACACACATTTTTTTTATCCAGGGCGTGCAAAACTTCTCAAAATGTACAGGCAGTTATTTTTTTTATGATATACAAACACTACGGGTGGCTCGGTAAATTTGTTAATTGGCTAATTTAGTCATCTTTCTGAAAACCATGCACGAAATAAGTAGTCATGAATGATTTAGCTAGAAAAGGAATACTTTCCCCTTCCTCCAATACACTTTTAAATTCCATTTGAGAAAAATAAATTAATGTTATTTAATATGGTATCAAAACCCAATGTCCTACAATTCTCAGCCGAAGCAAAATGAAATGCATCCTACTTCATAACAGCCATTCGCTTTTGCAAAGACCTTCAAGCAAGTAGCTTTTTCATTTGTATAGCCTGTAGGTTTTCAAAGTCTCCCAAACTTGTCTCAAGCATCAACATCCCCGTACCTGACAGCTTGCAATGTACATCCACCTTATCCTCGAAATCTAGACAACACAGAAATCTCAAGATGATGATTCAGTGGCATTTACAGGAGAGCACAATCAAAGGTCAGTGTTAACATCGCAGCAGTTCCTGATCGTCTTACACCTACCTCTCCTTAACCTGACGGGGACTTTGTACGTGTCTGCAGCGGGCTGAACGGGTGCATTCCCTGGGCTGCCGCCACTCGTGTCCTGTTCACTGTCCGATCCTCTGGTGTTTTCGTCCCCTGACTTCGTCCGTCGACACCCTCGGCCCCTCACCCCCACAGACGATATGGGCAGAGTCTGCTGGCTTGAAATGCAGGCGATTTCTACAAACAGAACGGAAACGGAAAGAAAAACGGCGTTAGTTTCTCTCCAGCTGAGATGTCGAGATTGGGGGTTGCAGGACGCTGCTAGTAATCTACATCACCTCCACATAACAAGCAACAGTCCAACAAAACAGATCATGCTGGTTGTTTTCACAGAAGTTGAGGCTAACTGCGCAAAGAGGGTATCAAAGAATGCCACGCGACTACTAACAGGCTTCTGCCTAGGCTTCCTGGGGTTGGTCAACAGATGGAAATGAGATGAACAAAGGTTTAAGTTCTCCATGGTACAGGTGTGTTTCAGTGATCTTATCTCAATCTGATCAAAATAGCATCAGTGAATTCAGATATTTCTGAAAAGTACAACAAGAGGGAAATAGACTGCAACGACTTGTTTATTTTATAATACAAAATTCTAACTTAATAATGATTTTATAAAATACTTTTCTGGGTAGCAAAATATCTTGTGTCATGTCAAGGTAATACCAAAACAATGAATTTTTTCCTTTTTTTAAATACTCAGAATGGCGAGAGGGTCAGCTGGATGCCAAGTTTTACCCATGTCTAAAAGACAAGATATTCATAGTCTACTGTAATGAAAGGGAATCGAGTAATTGCCTATCACATTCAAAAGTCTTTTCATAGCTACAAGTGATCCACATAATAGCTGAGAACATTTTCTGCAGTTCATGTTATCATCCCACAATAACTGCTAGTTGATAAAAAAAATTTTATGATGATATCCACACAGACTTAAAAAAAGCTTCCTAATGGATGGTACAGCGAATTTTTTTGAACCAAAAATAAAGGCACTAGTGACGAGTGCCAGCAAAACTGCATCAACCCGTCCTGTGTTTACGTTTGACAATGGAGGACTTTTGACGTCTGGAGATGAAGCCACAAAACCTCAAACGTAAGCTGAAAGGAGCAAGCCCTTGTATCACTCGAAATCCGCTTCACCGCTCATGACATGAAACATCCACATCGCAATCTTAATAAAGTCCTATTACAAAGCATAACGAGTATGGCAGCCAAATTACTCTACTCTATGCAAATGTTAAGCAGGCAGTTATAAGTTATGTAACTTTCCAAAACAGCTGAATGGCATTCTCAAAGACTCTCCATGCAAATTTGAGGACGTGGGATATTATTATAACTTATTTTTTTTAAGGATAACGAAAAGAACAGAAAGGTCTTCTTTTTAAGGGAGGAGAGAGCTTCCTCCCACACACAAGGAAATGGACGTGGGATAACAGAACGGAAATAACAAGGAGAAAAGCAGATTTCCCAATGGAAGTTGGTCATAAGCAGATTTCCCAATGGAAGTTGGTCATGGTTTGGTAGTATTGTATAAGGGAATATTAGGATAAGGGACAGGAAGGATATGAGGAAGGATATGAGGAACGAAAGGAAAAGGAAGAAAAGGAGGAGGAGGAGGAGGAGGAGGAGGAGGAGGAGGAGGAGGAGGAGGAGGAGGAGGAGGGAGGACTCTAGGTTCACAGGACAACAGGAGGAACTGGGGCTCTCTTACCAGGAGTGGGTCCTGTTCCCCCTTCACGTCTCTGGCTCCCCATGAAGGAGGAGGACCTGGGTGGCTGTGGTTGTCCTTCGAAGCAATCTTGGTGTCCGAAGGTCTGAAACTGTAAAGTGTAGTCGAGGGCTCCGCCCCCACCCACACTAAGAGGCGGCACACTGAAGGTGGCGTACGGGTAAATCTCGTAAGGTTCCTCCACTGCCGTGGAGAACAGACGCCGTCAGGGAGGCAAAAAGGGAGCCGAAGGGGGGATACAAGAGATTAGGGAGGGGGGGCAGAAGTTGGAGGGATTGAGGATATTGCAGTGGTCATACAAATT
The DNA here is from genome assembly GCF_040412425.1 of Macrobrachium rosenbergii. Taxonomy (NCBI): domain Eukaryota; kingdom Metazoa; phylum Arthropoda; class Malacostraca; order Decapoda; family Palaemonidae; genus Macrobrachium; species Macrobrachium rosenbergii. The sequence goes on along the minus strand of NC_089779.1, from coordinate 2,412,945 downwards.
TTAATCAGTAAATCAATAAATCAAAAATAAATGAAATAAGAATCTTGAGGTCATCTCTTTTTCCAGTCTTCAAGAGATACTCTTTCAAGTTTTTATCTCGAAAAACGGCGTCCGTATCTGTATTTAGCTGCGGCGTTTTCCCAAATTATTCCGAAAGGGATCAGTAATCAGTTTACCCCTCTGGAAATTATATTCACCAAGTTTACGGGAAGAAAGGCAACCTGTCAATTAGGCTACAGTGAGCAACATCAGCGCCAGTGTGAAAATACAAATACGGACAGTCCGTGAAACTCGGTACAACAACTACCAGTGTCACAACTATTTGGAATGATATAAAACATTAATGATTTCGGTGTGTAAAAGTATTTTTTATGAAGACAGCAAGATGCAAAATTTCTGATACACGTTTCGTAAGCTTTATCAACAGATAAAATGAACAGGGACTGCTGAAAGAAAGACTTCTCAAAACTGGCTGGCGAGTTTTATTTAATTTTTTTTATTGTACTTGTGAATAATTTCACTCAACAGCACAACTGGATCGAAGGTTTATTTTTGAAGGTTCAGTATCGAAAGTTTATTTTTGAAGGTTCATTCAAGAAGCAGCTGTTGTGTGACTGAACCAAGAACTGAATGAACATTTACCAAGACATGCTCAATCGAGTCTCAAAACCAGCAGGATGAATTTCCAACTGACTACCGGTACTGTCATCAGTCAAAGCCACCTCTGTGCTCGAGGCTATCATTAATATCAAGACAGAGGCGGCGGATCTAGACGAGAACAGTCAAAAATCTATAATGAACACTGACAAGCACACCAAAGCGACAACTATCAAATAAACAAAAGCAGCGGATAGGCATCATCAACAACATAAATGGCGTAGGAAATAATGAGGGCAGCGGCAGCGGCAGATCGAGCCTGGTACTGAAGAAGGACAGGAAATAAAACCGCACCTGTTTGGCCGAGGGGATAGGAGCCGATTTCCTCAGAGTGTCAAGGTTATTTGGGGATGCGTCTACCTTACAAAAATTCTACCTGGCTGTTCCCTTAACCTATATTGCAGAGATGGAGTTCAAAATGATCACCAACAAAGTATCGTGTTAGTTATACTCTGCTAACAGATCGTAAAAAAATAACAAAATACATACACTTATGTAAATAATAGTAACAAAACGTTTTATAACTGTGTTTGTGTACAGAAGTTGAAGTCATCGTTAGATCTCCGTCTCACGGCGGCGTCTAGATAGTGAAGAATGATTGGCTGAGAAGTTGCCCTTAGGGATAGGTCTCAATTTACTTGTTCTCCCGCAAACGAAATCACTGCTTTCTGGAAATAAGACTACAGTGGGACTTGTGGGGTAACTGAAATTCTTCAGGAAACTAAATCGACCTCTCGATTGTCAAATGAACCAGGAACCTTGCGAAGCGATGATAAAGATCGAACTTAAAAGGGGCTGGCGTCCAAGTGGTGTCGGTGTTACTGCTACTATTGTGGATCACTACAAACTGGAACTAAAAAGAACAAAAAATAAAATCACAGTAAATAACAGGAAAGAAACATGAAACCAACGTAAAAAGCGAAAAAAAAAAACAAAATTGAACTACGGTCAAAAAAAAAGTAATAGAAAAAACATAAGCATGTTGATGTCTAACTTTGAGTTTGCGAAAGGGAAAAGTACATCTACTAATTTTATCACATTTTTGTACCTCATTCTAAGGAGTGACCAGTGCAACTTTCCATGGCTGTCTTTCAAAGCTCATTCTTTCATTTATGCAACTTCATCTCAACAGAGAGACTGACTTCCTTTAAGTGAAGATTCACTAACAATTATTTGCAAAAGTTAGATTCTGGATTTAGCAAGATAAGTTATAAATTCTGACACTTATGGAATCAGTTTTATATATATAAAACGTGCGAGATCCAAGAGATTTTCAAGCAAACTACATAAAGTGGAACAACACAATCACAGTCTATACACAAAGTTTCAAAAACAATGTTGCTACCCCATCATTACCATATTTATACTGCTTGCGTTTTGTGAAACGTTTTATTCCCAAGATTATTCAAATACCCGTACCATGGCTCTGGTAAGTGGACGATATTTAGGCTATTATACCTAAAGCCGTAGGTGTCAATAACATCTCGTAAAAACTTTTTATCATGTTCACGCTAGACAGAAAAAGATGGTTGATTGCCCTTCTTAAACATTGTTATCAGACGGGGACACTTTCACTATAAATGAATAGAAATAGAAAAGTCCGAAATAATTGAACTTATATACCATGACTTTTGACTTGTCTTGTTTTATCCTGTAGTTGAGTTAATCCTAGGCAGCTGTTCCCTACCTGAAAGAGCTAACCCAAATGTAATAACCCTTAATGCACTAGAATGGCAATACGCCCCCTTTAATCTTAGTAGTTGTTTATAAATCCGAGTATCCTTCGTAATTTCTTGTTCCACTGTACATGGTTTGCTTGAAAATGCCTTACAGTAACGACAGATCTTCCACTCTGTTGTTTCACTTTCCTCATGACCATGAAGTCATATTTTATATCACGTTATTTCCGTGATAGAAGTGATATATATATATATATATATATATATATATATATATATATATATATATATATATATATATATATATATATATATATATATATGACACACTGCATTTATCAGGGCTACATTGTGCTATTATAAAAACCATATGTCAGCATGGCTTATAAGCTGCCAAATAACGTGTCCAGTGTGGTATTTGTACAGCAGTAAGTACCTCTCAAAATGTCCTTTTATAATACAGTGTTCTCATGAGAGTATAAAATATAGTGCAGTACAATTCTGTCGGAACGGACATGATTCTGGAGATTTACACAGCGACTGGGCTGAAATGGCACAAACAGTGACGTGGAGAGGTCTGGTGATAGGGCCAGGATCCCAAGAGCGGAGGATCCGAGTCTACCAGCGACGACAGATAACACACAAACATCAGACTAAAATGGAATGCAACTCTTTGAGATGCCATGGAAATTTGGCAAAGGTCAACCGGACGACTAAGTTCCAACCGAAAGCAAATGAGGAGGATCCCATCCAAAAGGGGATTATGCAGAGGAAGTCTCTTACCCGAATATGCTTCGTCATGCTTAGCCTGCGCTGCGGGGGAGAGTTGCTCCTGACTGTCATTGCGATGATTCTGCAGCTCGGCCAGTGATCGGGAGTACGTGGGACCGCTTCCTCGCCGGCCCCCTCCTCCTCCTCCCCCCCCTCCTCCTCCGCCTCGACCATTGCCGCCTCCTCCGCCTCCTCCTTGGCTCGCACCTCCGTCTGATTTCATGAAGCGGGCGCGACTGCAATAAAGGCTTGGCTTTAAAAGATATACCTCACTTTCATGGATTCATGAAAAAAAAAGTTTGATTTATTGAAATGAAGAACCTTTGTATGGCTAGTGAATTACTTTCTAGGATCTATTCCGTTCATCAGAATACAAAGGATTCCACACACATTCTTGAGTTCAACGATTCACTGTCATGAAATAAAAAAAAAAATTATGAAAAAATCGTTCTATATTTCCACTCCGACATAATGATTGGTAGCCTGGAAGATGAGTTCGATTTTTAAATTCGATGTCAACAGCAAACACCGATTCAGTTGCGCATAATACATTCACGTTGCTAACATTCTATCTCTAAATGAAAAAGACGAACCGCATGATGTTTTTCCATATAGAAAATGTCACTACCTACGCACAATCATGCATCTCTCCATCTAACACACAATCCCAAAACAGCTACAGTAAAAGAATCATTCTTAATCATCACTGGAAATGAAATTTAGGACGAGGATGCCCCCCACACCCATACCACACGCGACTACAATGTAACTTCAATAACAATCAGAATTCGGCAGATAGCTGATGGCCGGCAAGGCACCGGCATGTGGGATTTCAGGTTCTAAAACAGTGTTTCTTAACCCTGGGGTGCTAAAATCAATTTAGGGGGTGCTGGAGGTGAAGGGCAAATGAGAAATGAAAACTAACTCAAAATCAAAATTAATAATAATAATAATAATAATAATAATTCTTATTGTTATTACTATTATTATTATTATATTATTTTATATATTATATATGTATATATATATACTGTACATATACATATATATATATATATATATATATATATATATATATATATATATATATATATATATATATATATATATATAGTTATGATCCCAGTATGTGGGTATAGGGGTGCTGGGCTGTGAAGCCTCACCACAGGGGGTGCCGAGGTCAGAAAAGGTTAAGAAACACTGTTCTAAAATGCAGCTGAGCTAGACCACTCAAGTTGGATTTCTAAACTGTCCACAGACCAATTAACTGACAGGCGAATATTTCAACGAGACAAGATGAAGGAGTTGGACGTCTTGACAGTAAGAGACCACGAGGGACGGGTGAAAGGAAAAAGAGAAAGAACACCATATATTGTAAGTATCCCTGAAGTAACATAATGTATATCCAAAACGTGTTGAGTATTAGAGCTCAGAACGTTACCGAGTACCACCCAAAACATTTTAGCTGGTCCAAAGCGTTTTATTTTGTACTGGAACGAATTTCCATGTTGCACCGTTCAGTGTAACTATATTACCACAACTTATGACGGGTTAAGATGTATTTGTAATGCTATTTTCGTCTGAAATTACATTCTCATGAAATACAAACTACCCAGCGATTAATCTACACTTTCCGAATTCTCAGCATTTCCAGACGTAGGGTGAAATGAAATACAATTTTAGACTAATTCCTTTCCGTCAAAATGGCAATGCAATGACATGTGAAAAAAATAAAAATGTCTAGTGAATCTCAGTACACAGCATGGCTGAAGATGTCCCGTTCCAGATTCACTGTTGCTGTCTGAATGGACGGATGGAATTTAGGGGCACGGCCAGAGCAGTGGGACCCTTAGGTCATTCGGCGCTAAATGTGACCATCTGGTGGAATGATATGATACAAAAAGGTGAACACTGCAAACTTTCATTTCACTCAGCTTTCATCGATTTAATAAGTCTGCTTTCATTATAGTCATGGTGGAATAAGAATGAAAAGAATTATGAGAATAAATCTCATCCGGTCACCTGTCGCGGCACTTAGAGGAATACACCAAAGTCTGCTCATGTTTCCTTGTCAACGATAAGCAGAAATGGTGGACAGAAATGGAATATTAACCACATTCACCCATTTACTATTTCATGATGATGTTGTTGAAGGTTAAGCCGACTGAAAGCTGCATTTCAGCACGGGCTCTTCCTACCTGAGCAGAGCAGCCTGTAACTAGTTGATAAAGAATCTTACACAGAGGCCCCCTTTGAAATTACTGAATGTGATCACTGACAAGCACGTCACAACATTCAGAAAGTAGTATTAATGCTTAGAATTAATCTAGAACTTACCCTCTGGACACTAACAGACCAACACATAGAAGAAGAGCCAAAGTGCAGGCAATGCCTGACACAATAGGGGCCAGCACGTGTGGGTCCAAGTACAGAGGGGGACCTCCCCCTTTCACCACCTCCACGACAGATTCAGGCGCGAGCGTGGCTGAAATAAAAGGGGGTTATTTATTGACACCGGCATGTAATAGAGGTACAGTACACGACGCTTTGAGATGAAGTAACACTGCAAAATCAAATCATGAATTGTTAGTGTCACTCTTACCAAAGAATCGTGGGGGTTCAGTTTCCAAATCATTATTCCAGCGTTCCATGAAACTTATTTCATTTCTTAGGATAATCTAGGAATGTACATCCACTTACCTCCTGTCAGGGAAGCAGTGGCAACGTCATATGTTGCCGTAGCTGTTCCTGCCGCATTCCTGGCGGTGATCCTGAGCTGATACCAAGTAAGAGGTGCCAGTTCGGGCACAGTGAAGGAATCTGTGGTGGGCGGAAGATGTGCTTCCAGTGAAGTGAAGGTGGACGTAGCATGTGGGCGGTATTCGACTTTCCACCAGGTGATGGGGCAGCCGCCTGTCGGCCACGTGTATAAGTGGAGGGTGATCGCAGAGGAATTAACGCTGATGAGGTCTGGATGACGAGGTTTGGGCGGAGCTGCAAAAATCAAGGTCTGATGAAGTACACGTTAACAAATGAGACACTGACATTTATTCGAATTTTTTTAATAATAAATGACTTAAACCTCTGTCATATAAGTTTACGACGATACTAATCTATACCATAACATTGACACTGATCTTGGCGGCAGACACATGCAACTCTTCAGGCGTCGTGTGAAAGGGCTAACAAAATGTGATGGGTGAAATGAGGCATTTAAACAGACTGCGACTATGGTAACTGACGAGTGCATAGCATGAACACTAAGTTGCTAAGGCTTCTTTTTACAGTGAACGTCAGTAAGAAGGCTGACTTTTCGCCCAAAACTCGCCTACGTTGAAGGATATGAAAGGAATTGGGTAGAAAAAAAAAAAAGGGATGGCTATCTCCGAAGGAAGCTTAAGATCTGCCTTGCAAAAGAGGGAACCTGATACAGATCATATAGTTTATTCCTATTTCCATGCTTAGAAGTAATCAACTAAAAGCAGTCCTTTTATGCTGCCAGTGATGGTAACACATGAATGAATATAATATCCTAGTCATTCTCTTGTCGAGCGACTGACCAGAGCCTCGGGTCCTAATGTTCTGAGTCATGGACACCTCTCCTCGCCCAACGATATTCACAGCAGCCACTTGCACACGGTAGGTGGAGCCACATCTGAGGTTCTCCAAGGAATACTTCGTCTCCCCGGGCTCAATATTCTCCTCGATCCACGCGTTCTCATCCTCCAGAGCATATCTTACAACGTATCCTGTAAAATAGGTTTTTCATACAATGTCTTTCATCCTTTAAGATGAGCTTTACGTTAACAAGCAGTTCTGTATGTTTCAAGCCGTGATGCAGCTTTGAAAAAGATATATTTTCCATATCCTTGCAGAAATTTATTAACATTTTCCTCTATTTTATCTGCCTATTTGATCTCTGACTAACTCCTATCAAAGCTAGTTTAGCAGAAAGGACGGGATGCAGACGTCTCTTCAAACGACACCAGTGGCACTTGATAAAATTTTCATAGTTGAAAGAAACCAAAGCGTTTCAACTGTTAAACCTTGTATCAAGGGGAAGAGATATCTCGAAAGTGGGACTCAAAATATCGATCGATCCTTGGAAAATTTTGTCACTAACAATTCTGTCAAAAAGATGATTATCTTTCTCACGTCATGCGCACTGATTTTATACCTACCTGTAACTGGTTTCCCCCCATTTCCGGCTGTGGCCCACGACAGGTGAATAGAGGTCTCCGTGGAGTATTTGACCGTTAGCGAAGGCGGGGGCGGCGTTTGAATCACTTTCACTTCCCACATCACTTCGTCACGCCCATTAGGATTGTGGGCATGGCACGTGTAATTTCCTGCCGCGTCAGCGCCTACGACGGATACGTGGAGAGAATTGTCTGGAAGACTCTGCTTCAAAGAAAAGAGAATCTTTTTATATCTGGAAATATAACGAAGGGAAATCTTATGTGAGTAGAAATAAAGTACAGAACTTTTTAAACAGGTGATTATCAAAGTCATTGGAATATTTTTAGTCATATATATATATGTATATATATATACATATATAAAATTTGTTTTCCTTTGCTTATACCTTCATTCACTAGTTAAAACAACAATAAAGATCACAAAACAAAAATATTATTACTGGAAAAATAGTGATCAAAGATGATTATATTGGTCTGTATAGCTTTAAAAGCCCTCTCCGTAACGGTTAATATCAAACCGTGTCAATACAGTCAGTTTGTTGTAATAGTATTAAAAGCTGTTACAACAAACTGACTGTTTTGTTTGCATCTCAATACCTACGACCGGTTTAGTGCCTACGGCAAAGCCTAGCAAAATATTGTTGTTCTTTTTTGACTAATTTTTTCTTCAGTGCTACGGGTCTTTGTACATCGTGCTGAACGAAATTACCGAATTTTGCTATCAGGTGACTTCATAAATACTTTAGATAATATAACTGTTCTTGTGAATAATAATAATAATAATAATAATAATAATAATAATAATAATAATAATAATAATGGATTATTATATCAGCTTCATGAAGTTTGTATAAAATAATTTCAGTCTTTCTTATGATTGCTCCTTCTCCGTTATTGCATTCCGCCTGCACCTCTTCCATATTTGCCCCTCATTTATTAATGGAGAGGTAAAATCTGCTGGTGGGAATTCTCTTAATAACAAAGAGTATAAAACTGCACATCAGAGGTTTGGGGGCCCGAAACAAAGCGAAATAAACAATGAGAGGCGCTCATCAAATTGTTATTTACAAACAATGCTGACGAAGTTCTTTCCCGTGAGATTCCACGAAAGCTTACTTGAGGCTGTAGAGTTTTGTCCCTCGATACATGCGTCCAGGCGACTGCGGGGGCTGGTGATCCCACCACCACGCATGGCAGCGTGAGGGAGCCTCCTGCCACAACTTCCACCGTCTGTCCGAAGGACCGAACCTTAGCACCAACTGGGGAAGGAAGCGGAATGAATATTTTTAAGGATCCATACACCAACTAGAACTTAATGGACAGGTCCACCTACTTTTAGTCCGCTGGAATAAGTTTCCATTTTGAGAGCGCCTACCGCCCACCCCTACTATTATTTTTCTGTCTCCCCCCCTCGACAACAACCCACTACAGTCGAGTGAAAACCATATGCATAATTTACTTTTTAGGCAAAAAAACGTTAAGTATATCTTAGTTTAACCAGATCACTGAGCTGATTAACAGCTCTCCTAGGGCTGGCCCGAAGGATTAGATTTATTTTACGTGGCTAAGAATCAACTGCTTACCTAGAAACGGGACCTACAGCTTATTGTGAGAAATGAATTTCTATCACCAGAAATAAATTCCTCTAATTCTTCACTGGCCGGTCGGAGGGTCGAACGCTGGGCCAACAGCGTGCTAGCCGAGAGCTCTACCCACCCCGCCAATGAAGAACTTTACAGAAAATCTCATTATTGTCACCATGACGGACACTAAAGATACTTTTCAAAAATCACACGTGCCATAAATGGCTGTCAACAGAAAACATCGACAGTTTCATTACTTTTGGATGAAGGGTTCTGAGAGACAACCCTGGAGGCAGCACCTTCGCCAACCCTGGTCCAGGCCGTGACCCAGAATTCGTAACGGGCGTGGCTGTCCAGACCAACCACTTCTCGACTGATCTCGGCCCACGGAGACGCCCCAACTTCCACTCCCACCTTCAAACTTCTTGTTGCCTGTGGAGAAAAAATGAGAACGATGTGAAGTTCAGGACTGACTGACTTACACTCCATGTTTTCCCCTCACCACTGTGTGAAATGCCGTCCACTCGGGCACTGATGAGTATAAGGCATGCAGTATATTCTCTCTCTTTTTCTCTTTCACGCACACACACACAAACATACCCTATATATATATACACACACATATTTACATATATGTATGTATGTATCTGTATATATATATATATACTTATGGTTTATCACTGGCATTGTTCTAATGTAAAATTTGCTACTTGTACAAATAAACAATTATACTGAATAAATTTCTTCTTTTCCTGTCATCTTCTAGCATTACTTTGCTTCTTAACAATATTTGTAATTAATAATATAAATAACTAAATAAATAAATAAATAAATAAATAAATAAATATATACAGTATATATATGTGTGTATGTGTGCGCCTGTAAACACATACATCTACTGTACATACCCACATAGCTTTAAACACGCAAACACAACAACTGATCTAATCTACAAAGGAGTCTGGAACAATCTCTCCGGAGAAGAGCTGCCTACCTGGTGGGCATTGAGAGGTCGGTAGTAGAGCGTGTAGTAACTTATCTCTCCATTGGGTCTGGCGGGTGGCAGCCACGAGACCACGACGCTGCTCTTGCTGGAGGCCAAAGCTTTGACCTGGGGAGGGGCAGCGGGCACTGCAGAGGGGTGACAAGAGAACACGAGTGAGAAAATGATGGTGCCCAAGGGTTCCTCAAGGTATATCCATTGTAAGTGAACATTTCTATCATCCGGCTCAAGAACTCAGAGTAAATGTACAAATTTGTTTTTCTGGCTGATAATACTGGTCTGATGACGCTTTTTCTTGTGCCTTTGAGAGTTCATGTAACGTTCCTGCTCTTGTACCCGTGGCGCATGTCTCATGACCCTTGATAATACCTTTTGTCTGCCAAGTTTCGAAAATTCTGGTGAGTCTATGTTCAGACTTCAACAGAAGGAACTGCATGGCCCCTTATGATTTTTATTATCAATCTTGACTGTTAGTGCGCGAAGGTAGCTTTGTTTTCCCCGGTAAAGTAGTTAGAGAGGCTGGACAGTTAAGTGCGAAGAGACGAAAGGGATCAGGTGAAAAGTAAAAAGGAATAAAGAAGTGCAGCTACATTTCAGAGAATCTTTCCCAAAGAGCCTGAAGTGCCGTCTGCGCTGTGTCGCGTAAGCACCCTGTCAGCTGTAGCCTACTTGACTCCCCATTCCCGAGACGACTTTTATCAGGAAACTCAATTCAGTAAAGAAGCCAGACAGCATAGAGAGAGAGGTCTAAAGAGGAAATCTGAAGAAAGTCCAGAGAACGAGGAAGGTTTCTAAAGCAAGACAGAATCTAAAGAAAGAATCGCCTGAAGACTGAACCTACCGTCCTCTAGAGTGACGCAGAAAACAGGATTCGAGACGACCCCGTCTCCGGCAGCTGTGAAGGCCAGAACTCTGATGCTGTAGTTGGTGAAGCGGCCCAACCCATGCAAATTTGTCTCCAGATTGGTTGTGCGCTTGATTTCTACGGGATTAGTACCTGCAGTGAGACGATTTTCAGCTCGCTGTTTCAAAGGGAGATTCAGTGACACGTATCTATTATACATCATTGTTTTAAGGTGCAAATTTTTTTGGGCGCTTGATTTTCCCGTGCAAAAAGCCAAAATAGTATTCTCAATAATTTCCTAATAGAGGATGGACTGCAATCAAAGTCAAAACGTTGATTTTGAAATAAAAAATTAATGGAATTAATGTAAATACAAGCAAACTTATTTCGGCAGATAATATTTCTGCGGAAAACATTTGGAAGCTCACCCTTCCAAGAGCCTCTGGAAGGTGAGGAAAATATCCTAACATTTATTTCCACCTGTTCTGTAGCTTTTGCCCGATATACTAACGGAATAAAAATTAGATTAATTACAAAACGCAATAGTCATATTCCAAGTGCCTCCACTACTGCGTGCGCCTGAGCGCCTTACCTTCAATATTTGTAGTACGCTTGTAGAAGACTTTGTATCCCTGGACAGGACCGTTGGATAAATGAGGAGCCAAAGGGTTCCAGCGCACTCTAAGGGCTTGGGACGTAAGGGGGTCGCACTGGACGCCGTCCGGAGGCGCAGAAGGAACTGAAAAAACGAAAATACACAAAAAAAAAAAAAACTAAAAAACAAGCAAAGTGAAGCCATTCGTTATCAAATTTCCGAGGGTCTTTATCCACTGCAACTGGGTTTTCAACGAAAACTAGACATATCATACGCAGGATATGATTCAAGTTATGGATATCGAAGGAAGCCTAAATGTGTATGAAATAATAGCTTTCTAAATCTAATTGAATGTCCTAACACCTTGATAATACGCACACACATATACACATTCATACACACATTTATATATATATATATATAATATATATATATATATATATTAAATATACATATATATATGTATACAGTATATGTTTATATATATATATTTATATAAATGTGTGTGTTATCAGGCGTTAGGAAGTCAATTTGATTTAGAAATCTATACAAATTTTAGTTTTCCTTCAGTATATATGACTTCAATTAAATCCCGCACACACACACACACATACATATATACATATATAGGAAGAAAACAGAGAGAGAGAGAGAGAGAGAGAGAGAGAGAGAGAGAGAGAGAGAGAGAGAGAGAGAGAGAGAGAGAGAGAGAGAGAGAGAGAGTTTACGCAAGCTTACTGATCTAGCAAATTCCTTTGTGTCAAAAAATCAATAAAAATACCAGAGAGATTTTAAAGGTGCCATTGACTCTAAGGTGAAAAAAAGAAATATTTAAAAAGAACTCCAGTTGAGTTTGAGTTCATTATCTTTAATCACTGCTTTTATAAAAATGAAAATTTGACCGCTCCACTCCGCCTAGTTCTCTCTCTCTCTCTCTCTGCCTTTTACGTCCACCGACTGATATGTTAACATGCAAGCGGCTTTTGACAATGATGTTGTATCATTCTGTAGTACATCCAATACACGGATGGGGCATATAATATTATACCAAATATTCTGTCATTCGTATCATTCGGGTTATTGCTTCAGAATGCAACTTCTGTATGGAGCGGGGATCAAAATATAAAAACGAATACGTGTATGCAAAATAGAGAAAAAAAATTGGTGTACGGAAAATGTTCAAATAATTGAAACGAATTAGACCATATCCCACGTACTCTGCTCTACATAAAGGGTGACCTGTGTGCGAGACTGTTCACAGAGCACCGACATGAAGGGCAGAAACTGAAAATATGCAAACTTAATGGCTTTTATTCGTTGTTAAGCGACCTTGTTATTTTGTGTGCAGTTAGTAAAAAAAAAAAACTGCTTTTAAAGACTTTTAATAGTACTTAAGCAACTACACACACTAAAAAAGATGACTTTTTTGGAATGAGAAGAAAAGAAGAATATCCCGTATTGGAGAAGTTTCTTTCTTTCTTTCAATTTTTTTTTGGAGATGGCCCGGGTTCGATCCCGACGTGCGATGAATCTTATTTTCAAAACATTCTGCTTTGGAATAAGAGTTAAATACACGACTGCTCACCTACGTGAGGTTACAAGCTTTGAATGTGCATGTGAACATACTTTCATATATATAAATAAATAAATATAAATATCCACAAACATACGTACGTACATGCAGTATATATATATATATATATATATATATATATATATATATATATATATATATATATATATATATATATATATATATATATATATATATATATGAGCGTGTCTGCCTGTGTTCCACGAACACAGTTCACAGACGGACGGACGCATGTCTGTACGTACGTATTATGGTTACCACCTGTGCTGAAAGTGGACGTGAGGACATTATTTACAAGAGGAGTGCCCGATCTTACCCCCTTGACTCGTGGTGACGGTGACGGACTGCGAGGGGGGTCCGGATCCCACGGAATTGACGGCTCGGACCGTGACGGTGTAGGCCGTGTAATGGCGTAACCCCGTCAACTCGGTCGTCATTTCCGCCCGCTTGACGCTGCGCCACTGGAATTCGTTGGGGTCGTCGCTGTCCGCCTCCTGGTAACCAACCTGGTAACCCGTGACCTCGCCGGGGTTCAGGTGGGGTGCCGGGGGCTGCAATGGGAAAAACTGCGATGCAGACTTCTACTGTAGGTCACGGCCCGCGAGAGACTGAGGCAGCTTCGTGGCTCTCAGCTCAATGACATGAACACTTTTAGCCTCGACCTCATTTAAAATTTGTGACTTGGTAGGCATTTGCACACACTACTGATATATGTATGTATATATGAAAGTGACCAGTAGATTCTACATATGTATATAAAGTATATATATATATATATATATATATATATATATATATATATATATATATATATATATATATATATATATATATATATATTCATATTATAACTACAGAGAACGATATCGAATTAGTGGGTAAGGAAAACTCATCGGAGAACAAATGAAGAGGGGAAAACTTAACGACCGCTCACAAGAACGGGGCAATATTCAAAGGCAAATAAATGTTTCTCCGAGGAAGCGAGGTGAATTAGCAGCTAAACAGTTTCCATAAAAGAGAAGCTCTATAACTCCCACGGGGAATGTTAATGAGACAGAAACAGCAGAATTTCTTCTGGAAAGACCATAAGAAAGAAACCCCATACGAAAAGTCAATAGTATTTCATTTGTCAATTAAATTATCTGACACAACACCACAACTCACCAAAAAAAGAAAGCTTCCAAATAATAGAATAACGAATTGGGCTAAAAAATGGCAACGAGAATTAAAGCATATTGAGATGACATTCTTATCTGAACAGGTCAACAAAAGACCAATAAGATTTATCGAAACCTTTGGAAGAGGAAAATATCATTCCCTTTGGCGAGAGAGAGAGCGAGCAAGAGAAACCAAACGATCCAATGAGAATGACTTACACCTTGATAACACATACACATATACACATAAATACACAAATTTATACAAAAACAGTAAAAAAAAGACACGCACAATCCCCCGAAGGAGAAATAAGGAGCAACCACACAATTTTCAGAGGCGGGCATCAAAAGAAGGCCACACGACTTGTAAAGGGAGATTCTTTCAGCATAAACATAACGGAACGACGTCACTTGCCGACAGGACAGACCCCGTGGCCAATTTTGTAAAAATTGAAGAGAATAAAAAAGGTCAGCTATGAAGGATGAATTACTATTCATGCAACAACGAGCGTCCTATTTGGCAGAACGACGGCAGGATGTAAATAAAGAACGGTCATTTTTCATTTTCATTCCGGCGCCGAACATCAGTATGTCAAATATCGAGGAAAAATGAACGGAATAAAATGGAATGGAAATGGGTTGAAAGCACATCGCTTGCAATCACTCTTGATTTAAGGCTATTAAAAACTTTGCATTCTGATGACAGCATTGTTAGTCCACCATCCGATGCAAATGGCAACCGAATATTCGCGTCGAAGCAGAGATCACGAGGTCCGGTCAGGCCGCTCATCAGCATAATGCAGGCGCACTGAAAGCGAAATTAAAAGGTTCTGCGCAGCGTCACTTCGCGCACAACTGAAATGATCTCCGCTATTTGTTTTCCATTCGCTTCCTTCGTCTATTTCCGCCTGCCTGTCCAACTTCTTTAACAAGTTCTTTCCACGTAGGAAACAAGTAAGAAGCTTTCAGGCTCTTTCCATGAGGTTCTACAGCTGCAATAACATTCTCCTTGACACGCATTTCTTCCTAAAAAAGAATCCTCAAATGTTCCCCCAAAATCGTCATCCGCTCATGATATTATGGTAAAGGAATGACCGCTATATACTCGTATATAGTAGTATTTTCCGCAATCGAAACGGTGGATAGTCAGCGAATAAGACAATGCTCTATTCATGATCCTGCCTGGCTGTTTAACAAACTGAACGTCTATACTGACTGCCTGACAAGCAATCTGTCATTTGTGTGTGCACACAAACGCATATGTAAAGATGGAGTTTTGCAGTTCATTTCCAAATTACTTATATATGCAAGATCTAAGCTTACACACACACACATATATGTATGTATGTATATATATGTATACGCACAGAGCATGCATGCAGGTATTTTGGGGGAACACATCCATAAATGAAAACTATTTTCCGCACTTGTGAGCTGATTCACCTCGATGACGCTTTAATCTGGCTCACTATCAAAGGAATCTGCGGTGCCTTTGATGAGGCACTTTTGCGACGTCACGATGCACCAGATACAGGAAAAACTAACTGAACAGCGCTGCCGAGCGCTTCGCTTAGGCAAATTACTTTTTCGCAAATGTATAACTACCATTAACTGGGGAAGGTTTAATGACAGATTAAAGAGGAGGTAATTACACGGATGTGTCATGTTTTTAAGCACCAAGGCCACCGAGCTGGCCACCTTGTTCCCCGTGAGTAGCAAAGGTCGAGGGGGTCACTGAAAATAATCTGTTGTTGGGAAAACTTGAAGACGCAGAATGAACAGTGAGTTCCCTCTCCTCTGCTTGTGCATTTGTTGGTGTGTTATTTCTCAAAATCTAGGCCCTCGCGGGCATTCTCTGCCTCAATAAGTTGGTGAACGCTCGGATGTTCAAACGACCTACTTCCTCTTTGCTAAGTTTTTATTTTTTTTCCTCTTTTACAGAGGCCATTCTCCTCTGTAGAAGTTTGTTCTGCAAGATGACACTCTTCTAGCTTGGGTTCTGATAAGTCTCAAGATAATAATAATAATAATAATAATAATAATAATAATAATAATAATAATAATAATAATAATAATAATAGGAAGAAAGTAGACCCTCTCTTAACATGTCTTCTTAAATAGGATAGCTGCATCGTGCGAAATAATCTTATATAGAGTCCTCTCAATTTTTCTTATAACCTGCTTCTCTTGCAGGGTAATGTCAGGTCAACAACTGACCAATGCTCATGTTTTGGCAAAGAGAAATATAAACTGTTTATACAGCAATTTTGTTCATTACGGAAGTGCAGGGTAATGAAAGATGGTGTGATAAATCCGTAGACTTTCCAGCAGATCCTCGCGGAGTTAATGAAAAATGGTGTGATAAATCCGTAGACTTTCCCGCAGATCCTCGCTGAGTTTCTCCAGGCGTTTTTCCCAGCAAACGGATTCTGGATACTTCGGTGTTCCTTTTGCAGTTTCTCTTGACATGTTCCGACCACGGGCGTGGCAAATCTGGAGACAATGGGCGTGTGCGGAGGTATATAATAATAATAATAATAATAATAATAATAATAATAATAATAATAATAATAATAATAATAGTGCTTCGTGGTGAGGTTACTAAACTGCTCTTCCATGTTGAGCGTGTCCGGGTACACACCGTTGAAAACCATTGTACCTCTGCTGACCTCAGCAGTAAATGCACCTGGTAGTTAGACGACTGTGATGATCACAACAAATTTTAAAAAGGCACTGAATTACCAACCTCATCCTACGAGATTTATTCAGAGATGGGCTGACATTGTATCACTTTTGATGCTGACCCATCTGGGGTGGGGTGGGGGGATGCGTATGGTGACCAAATATTAATAATGAATGAAGATAGACCATTCAGCAGGTGTGAGCCCTCATGCCTTCCTAAAGGATTCACCAATGAACGGCTATTAAAACAACAGGCTTTTATATTTCCATGCAGTCATTCTCGGAGGAAGGCCAAGATTTCAGGCAACACCTTTCGGAACTCCGAGTTCAACATTTTTGGAAAATCCTGCTGAATGACAGGTCAGGAGGCTTCCGTCTACTCATTCAGTTTTCCAGGAAAACCTGAAAAAGTCAAATAACTGCACGTGCGAACTGTTTTTGGCGAGAACTTGAAAGGAGATGTCCGGGCTCTGAACTTCGTCCAGAAAAAAAAGAAGGCTACAAGTCGGAAGAGACATCCGGAGTCGAGCTTCTCACAAGAAGAACAAAGTGTTTCAGAAAAAAAAAAAGCTCTCCGGGTCAAGCAACGCTCACAGCTGATGATGGACAAATATTTCCTCATGAATATCTGATTTTACAATTGTGAATCAACTCATTTTTCTGAAAAAAAATTCCAAAATGGACGATGCTGAAACTGGGCGATGTTGAACATGTTTATTTAATGGAGCCTATACGTTTTGTATATACATTCACTGGAAGCTTATGACATTGCCAATAAAGGGAATCACGTCGATGTAAAAACATTTAATATGAAAAAGTACAAAATTTTCATTCCGTAATTTGACAGTTTCCATAACATGAAAAGTTCATGACATAAATTCACTTGCGTCGATGCAGTTATTTATATCAGCCGAACGCAGAAGCAGTACAAATTAAACAACGTGATTCAGTCAAATCTAACTTTGCTCTGCAAGTATTCTGACGACTCTCCAGGAGACAATTGCTTGAAATGTTGGTTATCAGGAAATTCTATTCGACTAAACACTGAGCTTTGATGCGTTCATGGAAAGAGCTTCCATATATAACAACAATGACAGCAACGACAATAATAATATTAACACTACTAATAATTATAATAATAATAGATAAAACAATGCAATCTTCTAAGATACATGCAACTATGAGTATTTTTTTAATAATAATAATAATAATAATAATAACCGTTCTTTGAAAATAAATCGAAAGGACTTTCCAAGAAAGGAAGCCGCCTCACCTGCCAGCTAACGGTGATGGTTCCAGGCTTATGGGCGAGTGCTCGCAATCTCGTGGGAGGCGCCGTGGGCGGCTCGTGGAGGGTAGTGATGCTCAAGGTGGGAGACGGGGGCGACACCCCCCTCTGGTTAACGGCCACCACCTGCACGTGATAGGCCGTGCCAGGTGACAAGTCCTGCAAGAGAGGAACGGAATGATCTCGAAAGAACCCCTATATTTAGATAAACTGTGTATGTATGTACACACACATATATAATATATATGTGTATATGTATATATGTATGTATGTATATATATATATATATATATATATATATATATATATATATATATATATATATATATATATATATATATATATATATATATATATTTATGTGTGTGTATAACAGCCACAGTTACCTCTTAACTACTCGATTTCTCCACACTTTTTGGACAAGCTTATCACACGTGAAACAAAAACTATCCATACCAAAAACCATCAAGAGAAGAGGAAACGTAAGGGCGTGGAGGAGGAGGGGAGGGGAGGGGAAGGGGAGGGGGGAGAGTAACACGTACACCGAAAGCAAGGACGATGATCAAGCAAGTGGGTTAAGTTTTCCATCCAGTACAGAACATGAAAATACTGAGAAATCAAGAAGGAAAGAGAGAAACTCATATGAAAGACTACTGTCACGGAAGCAAAGGCAATAGAGAAGGAGTTGGTTGGACAGCAACCAGGCAGAATGAAGGAGTAAGAACAGGAGAGGAACAACAAATGCGAAAAAAATCAGAATCAATAAAAAAGAGAGAGACGAAGCAACGTTCTGCGCAACAGAGGCTCAACTTTAACGCCAAGTCCTTACCGGAACTGGGCATCATAAAATCTACCGTCGGACAAATTTACTGCCATTTCTGAAGATCATTTACGCCACGATAAACTGGATAACCGTAGCATTATCCGTCTCTTTCGGGAAAAAGAACGCACTTAATAACAACAGCGGTCTAATTACTGCCACCATTTGTGTAAATGACGAAGTGATATCGCAGACATTAACTCAGATTCTTGGGGATTAACTTGGCTTCGCCGTGGCAGCAACAGCAGCATTATGCAATGCGTAAAACTTCATGAAGAATGAGATTACCTTCGCCGGCTCATTTCCAATGCAGAGTAGGGTGAGGGCGCGCTGTGCACGAGAGAGAGGAGGAGGAGGAGGAGGAGGAGGAGGAGGAGGAGGAGGAGGAGGAGGAGGAGGAGGAGGAGGAGGAGGAGGAGGAGGAGGAGGGCAAAACAAGTATGGGACGAAAATTTGTTTTGCAAAGGGTTCCTCAGTGAACAGCTTCTACTTGTAGTTAAAACGAACGCGATCCTCATTCAACTTTCTTGGGCTCACTAGTAACGAGTCACGGTAAGTCATTTTCACGTCTACTCTTAAACGAAACTCATACTTCAACTTGGCTGTGTTAAATACGGAAACGGGGGAAAAAAGGAAAACGTGAAAATTGGTTACAAAGTTTAAGCAAAAGAGGTTACCTTTAACCAGATTAATTCATTCCCCTCGTTTCATGATATGGAAGAGAAGTTCTCAACTTCAACGAAAAGCCGAAATGAAACGAGCTAAATCATCTGCCCACCCATGTCAAAGAAAGGCAAAAGTTTAATTTTATCAATTTTCCTCTATTCGCACGACGACTGAAAGAGTGACTACCTAACAGAAAAAAAAAGACTTTTAATCTTTCCCCAACAAAGGAACGATTTCTTTTTCTACCAAACATATTACATATATTTCACCAAGTTGGGTGTCTCCGGCGTCACTGGCTCATGCTTTCATGAGGCCAGTTCAAAATAATGAAGAACTCAATGAACAAATGAGAACACGAAGATGAACAACTACCTTCAGGACAGCTTCGGTGACGTCTGGCGGGAGGGTCGTGTTGAGGGGCGTCTGGGTGTGAGACCGCGCGGGCCAGTGCTGCAGGAGGTAGTGGGTGAGGGGGGAATTCCCGTCGAAGGGCGGCGCCCACGCCAACTTCACCTGCCGACTCGTCACATTCTGGACGTGGACGTGGGCTGGGGGGTCCGGCCGTTCTGTGCGTGGAAGGTTTTTTGACATGAGGGGTAACCATGAAGATATCGGTCGGTCTCTCTACTCTATAGTATGGGTATGTAATTGGCATATCCAAAATATATATATTTATATATATATATGAATTTAAACATACATAAATATATATAAATATATAAATATATTTATTTACACACACACACACACACACACATATATATATATATATATATATATATATATATATATATATATATATATACATACATATATACATACATACATACATATTGCTGTATCGACAGCCGTGGTTACAACACAAGCAGTTAGTCCATTTAAACATGTACAATCACGTAATGACCACTTCTTGCCGTTATGAAAGTTAGCGGGACTAAGGCCTCTATAATCAGGCCCAAATTGAAGAGCTCGGTGGAATGAACTAACGGTGCCAAATTGCCGACGTGGGAGAAGCGTTGCCTCTGCTAATGACGTCTAAATCCCTTCGATTGCAGTTCACGTCGTTCCGCCTTCCCTGATGAGATTATAATGGAGTGCCGAGCGCCAGGGACATTTTCGATGAGAGTACATTTGGCAGTCTTGTGAAGACATCTGTAATTTTGGTGTAGATCAAATTGCTCTTGATAAAATTTACAGCAGACGGAAAGTTAGGAGCCTCTAGGACTGGAGGAAGAATGCAAGTATGTGGACGAACTACTAACTTACTGTGCTAGCTTCTAGGACGAAAGGTCGCGTATGGGGGGGGGGGGGATACTGATGAATTGAAGTATATTCTGCGACCATCTCCAGTCGAATGATTGAGCTCAAAAATATTGACGGTATTTATATAATATATATATATATATATATATATATATATATATATATATTTATATATGTATATATATATATTCATATATATACATATATATATATATATATATATATATATATATATATATATATATATATGTATATGTGTGTGTGTGCTGCGTACCTGTCCCGACAAAAATAAGATTTAATAATTCAGTAATTTCGCTGCCGCACTGAGCAATCTATACAGAACACTATGTTGCTCTGCATGATCTTGTTTAAGACTGCGAGTGTTGAACGTGAGAGAAGGAAATTGCCAAGCGAAGTACGTCGAGAGTAATGTGCCATATTGTCAGTATTTTTGAGCTCAATGTTGCAACGAAAACAAAAATAGAGACCAAATGTAAAACGCTCTCCGTCTAATGTTATAAAACTAAAGAAAACCTGGTAATCAGGATACACGACAGTCCCATCGGACAACTGTCTGCTTTGCTCAGTTACATACCGCCTGCCACAGCCAGTCATATTCAGCTGCAAGCGCAACAAATGGATGATACCTCGTGCGCGGGACGTCAGTGCACGAACAATGAAGAGAGCTTCAACACCGACGGAATTTTCGCTGGAATGATAAAAGATTCGATCCCACCTGCCTATTTGTTAATTGCTTCCATCTGTCACTCAGATCCTTCGCTGATGAAAAAACAACGATGGTTAAAACCTGCTCCTATAGGAAATATGCAAATTGCCGGTCACTAAAATATTGCCCGTGATTGAATCATGTGGGAATACCGAACAATTACGCAGTGGCGAACACTCGTCTTTAAAAATAATACAATTATTTGGGGAAGGGGACTTTTTTAAAACAGTTTCCTTCAGAGAGAGAGAGAGAGAGAGAGAGAGAGAGAGAGAGAGAGAGAGAGAGAGAGAGAGAGTTCGAAATCCTGAGACAGTTTTCAGAACGAATAAAAATAAATGTAAGAATCTCCCACTGAGAAGAAACGCAGGATTCGACTTCAAATGATGAGACGATCCTGATTATCTCGTGCAGTCCCCGCCCTGCCTTCGGACAGATACCTCCTCCACCTTGGCTGAAGGAGCATTCATTACTGCAGGCTGTGCAATGAGGGTGGCGTCATGGGCCTCCACCTGCTATTCGGGACAGGAGGCTCATTTTCCTGACCAGTTCCTTTTTCCCATCTCGTTCAGGAGGCCCGGAGGGACCCATCCTGATCTTTCCTTTTCCCCCACACGTTTCGATGTATATTGTCACCATTTTCCCTCTTCACTAACTTTCTAAGTGTGATCCTCAATTAAACGCGATCCATCGACGCTGTTCAGTCGCTCCGGTGTTGAAATGAAGCATTAAAGTTGAAAGAGAGAATTGATGCACAAAGTTACCTGGCGTTCCGGCACGGCTGAAAGTTTCAGGGGGACGGCGTGCACGGGTTCAACCAGAGTAAATAATGGTCCATATCAATCACTGGTTTTAGCTCTGGAAATATTGATATTAGGAAAGGTTTAATAAAATGGCTGGTGTACATCATTCATTTGTTTTTTCCGCTTCATAAATGTAACGCACAAAAGTTAAAGCTGAGATTTTGGGAAGGCGCGGGAGTCACGTTGGAGGTTGAACGTGTTGCATACCAACGTTTCTTTTGTCTCCGTGAAAATGTTCGTCACTTTGTAGCTTTCCTTCCGAAGTTGAACGTTTTCGAACCAACAATGCACTCTGGTTTCGTATTTCATGTCCGAATTGTTCTGGACGGGACGGACCTAGTGTTAAATTCCCAATTCCAAGATTAATGATGCACGGAGAGCTGCTATGATTTATACTTACTAATAATAGTATTGTAGTACAATTATTATTGTTATTAGTGGAACAATCTGAATAAATGTCATACTATTCAAGAGAAATATAACTTAGGTTCACTTTCATTACTTTGCCCTGCATAGCAAGCATGCAGAAATTTCTAAATAAAATACTAGAATCGGTAAAAAAAAATCACAAGATCTCTTTTGGACGATGGAAAAAACGTCAGCAGTGAAAGGATGTGGACTGACGATTTTTGGTGAGTGAAAATTATTTGAAAAATCATTGCATTCTATCAGGCGAGCGAACTCCAAATCTTGGTGCTATGCTGCGCGTTCTGTCAGTCAAATTCCTATCACAACTTTTTCTTCCTTCTCCAACCAATTTTGAGCATTATAAAATCTAATCGAAGGTTAAACAGCAAAGGTGACACAACATTCCCTTGTAAAGTCCTAAATTCCCTTCAGTGACTTAATTATGCATCTGCTACGTTCATGGACAGTCTCAGTTAGTTTTGCATATTGTACTGGATTCAGCAATGACGTAAAACCTTCCATAACGTTGGTGTGTGCCAATTCAGTGCCTATGTTAATCAACAAAAGCCATCAGAAGGGGATCTGGGAATCCACATGCGCTGAAGAATGTCTTCACATGAATATTTGTTCTTCGCAACGACTGCCTTTTCTAAAACAAGCTTGTTCATGATAAAACACAAATAATGAAGCTTACATTACGTTAACATAACATACAACATATTCATAAGCAGAACTTTTATTCTAATACTAGAATTTTTCCTAAGCTGTTAACAAACGCACACAGCACTAAGTACTAAGTAAACAAGAGTTATATTCGATATGACTAGTTCTCAACTACGAATTCGCAAACATTAGTCTCAACTCACCAACAATATTAACGAAGATGGTGGAAGAATCCGTGCCGTATCTGTTGGTGGCCTGGCAAGAATACACGGCAGCATGGGCGCGGGTGGTTGGCCTGATGACCAGCACGGACGTACGCCCACCGTCCTCCAGCCTCATTTCCATTCCAGACGGCGGGGAGGCTGCGGCAGAAACAGGAGAATTTTAATGGCACTTGAGGCGTCAAGAAGTGTTGCTAATCTAAGCGAAAGATCTTGACATTTTGAAGCGACTACCACGACAGAACATTAACACGAAACGCAGAAAGTAGTTCAAAATAGTAGCCGACATTCGACTTATGGTAATAAGTACAAAGTTCTTCATTACTGTTCTTGGTATGCCAGTTTAATTGGTGATTCTTTACACTCATTTTATCAATAAAGTCCAAAAATGAAACATGATAATTTATCCCTCATCAATCAGACAAACTAAGAGAGTATCCAATTTCATGCTCAATCATTTTTACATACACGAGCTGCCAATGGCAACCTCTCCTTTGTGGAGGCCATACTACAAGGAGAGAGGGCGTCTTCCGTATACAAGTGGTTTAAATAAGTAGTGGGTGAAGATGGCAAGGCCTGTTGAACTGTCCTGTGGGCCGCGCAAGAAGAGTTAACCTCTCGGGGGGTACCGTACGCAATTCTCTCGCATTTTCGGGAAGCTTCAAGTTTCAGGAACTAAGTTCTCAATCTTATGACGTGCGCGCTCTCTCCTTACGCATATATATACTGTATATATATAATATATTAGAAAACAATATCAGCAGTGGGCTGGATTACATCGATCTGATACCTTGAAATGGTTCTACAACGATTTCTTTTCCCGTTGGATAAGACGACTTTTTACAAAACTGGAAAAGAAGGAAATCGAGACGATAAAATCTGCTGGCGTTCCTATAAGCAGCAAAAATAATTGTTACCATTTCAGGTAACTTCTTCACCACTTTTTAAGTCCTTGGTATCATTTGAAAGACGATTAAAAAAACGAAACTGTCTGCATGAACACGGAAAAAGCGAACTAAGCTGCTACGAAACGAAATCTGAATTTACTAAGCTGTGACCCAACGCCGCTCACACAACCCCAAGATCTGTAGTAATTTGCTAAGCATCGATTTTTTGGGAATGAGGTTCGTAGCGGCATGCGCACGCCCTAAAATGTTCACGGGAGCTTATGCAATTACTTAAATTCGCTGACCGGATTCCAGTTGCTGGAAACTGAAGGCGTGATAAGCGGATTCAAAGAAACACCGAGTATTCTGAGAG
The DNA here is from genome assembly GCF_040412425.1 of Macrobrachium rosenbergii. Classification (NCBI taxonomy): domain Eukaryota; kingdom Metazoa; phylum Arthropoda; class Malacostraca; order Decapoda; family Palaemonidae; genus Macrobrachium; species Macrobrachium rosenbergii. The sequence goes on along the minus strand of NC_089779.1, from coordinate 2,388,065 downwards.
CACAAGGTGTGGACTGATTCTTTCACCGATACCTCAGGTAGATTTCTAGTTGTCACTCGTGAGGCAAATGTTGAAGGGAATACTAGTAAATGAGGAAACTTTGTATTCTTTATCATAACACGCTGAAAAGTGACTGAAAATGAACCTGGCATGTTGGGTGACCTGTGAATGGCAAATCTGCAAAAGAGCCACACATGAAAAACTTGGGGTGGAGAGAGAGAGAGAGAGAGAGAGAGAGAGAGAGAGAGAGAGAGAGAGAGAGAGAGAGAGAGAGAGAGAGAGAGAGAGAGAGGGGGGGGGGATATCAATGTCATGTTTGCGTCCTGCGATTGTTAAGGGATGGAGGATACTTTCCAATCAAAGTAACGTCACGGAGAGACAAGGGAGTCCTTGGCACAACCCCATGGGTTTTATACGATGAGAATTAAGGAACATTTTAGGAAGTTCATGTATCCTCTAAATATGTGATAAAGGAGGAGGAGGAGGAGGAGGAGGAAATAAAAGAAAGAGAGGAAGAAAATTATGAAAAAGGAGAAGAGGTGCGGGAGGATGGATAAAGAAGTGGATATACGGAGGCAGAAGACCCTACCCCTTAAAAACCGAGGTGTACCCAAAGCAAAACAAAACATGGAAGTCCATTTACCAGAGAGAGCGATGCCATCCCTGGACCAAGCGAAGGATATGGGAATATCGCCCCTGGCTGGGCACCTTATGGAGAGGGTATCGCCAACGGCAGCAGAGACATTAGCCATGCGGTTTTCGACGCGAGCGCCCTCTGTCGAGAGAAAAGGAATAATTAGGCCTGATACCATTTTTCTGGGCATCTCTAACTTGTGAAGCAAAGGAGGATTCCATGCAGAACCTTTAACATTTTGCAGTGAGTAGCGGGGATACATTCTTCTTAACCTCTGTGCAAATGTACAGAAACGCATACAAACACATGCACACACATTATATATATATATATATATCATACACATATAAATTTACATGTATTTACATATATATATATATATATATATATATATATATATATATATATATATATATATATAAACATAAAAGGCTAGTCTACCTTTCTGAAAGGATTTGTACTGTACTGACCAAGAACCGTGAGCGAGACAGTCTTGGAGAGAAGGGGGTTGATTCCGTTGGAGGCCTCGCACAAATAACGGCCGCTATCCTCCGCCCGGGCGTCCCGTATCCGCAGTGACCCTGGTCCCGGAGTTTTGATTCGCCATCCATCGCCCACGACAGACGCCCATTCCTCTACTCCTACGCCATCTGGGTTTTAAAAAAAGGTAGTTTTTGTGGGTGCTGAAAATAAGGATCTTGAATAAAGAGTGGAACAGTACATAAATTGCCGCATGAATTACATAAACATAACACATCAATATAGTTGTAAAGATCAATTTCGTGAGAATGTCGCCGTGCTCCACCAATCTCACCACGACCATTTCATGGTGATCGGAATACGAATACGGAATCGGTCGGAGTAAACTGTAAGGATTCCGAAGACGAGTCTACAGTGCAATAGTGAAGAGAGGAGATTCATTCTAGATAGACATAACAGCTCTTTTTTTCTCTTTTGGCTTTCAACTAATGTTTTTATGTAACTCTCTCTCTCTTTATATATATATATACAGTACATATATATATATTTTTATAAATATTCTGCTGTTCGACCTCTCTGCATTATTTTACTGGAAGTATAATCCTAACAAAGACAAGAGAAGTTTTCTGGGGAACGCAGGACAAGATGCAGGCAGGAGCTAGTTGTGTTTTCAAAATTAACAGTTCCTAATGGCTTATAAGTTAGTATTAGGGACCTATCCAACAGGGAGGTTTTCACCAGGTCACCTCTAGTGAAGGTGTTCTTAGGAGAGTATTTTCCTCTGTACTGTGTATCGACGATGTTTCTGTCAATTTTCAGACTGCTGGAGGCTATTGAAGGAGCACTGTTCATGAAAGCACAGAGACCTCGCTTCTGACCTAGGGTCAGAGAGAACCCAGCCATCTTCCAGGGCACATGTGCACGTCCATGCCCCTGATAATTCTGTTCTTTGTCCCCTTCCCGTCTTTTATTTACTGAGTGAATCTCGTATATATATATATATATATATATATATATATATATATATATATATATATATATATATATATATATATATATATATATATTATAATGAAGTTAAGAGGGTTGTGGCTATTAGAATTACATATATATATATATATATATATATATATATATATATATATATATATATATATATATATATATATATATATATATATATTGAGAAGGAGAGAGAGAGAGAGAGAGAGAGAGAGAGTTACACGAAAATAAAAGTTGAAAGCCAAAAAAACAGTTAAACTTAAAAAATGGGTGAAATAAATTTCGATGCAAAAACTATGAACGTTAATCGGAAGTGTTGATGGGGATATATGGTCTTCCTTTTCTATGGGAAGTTATCTTTTCTAAATGGAAAGGGCAAAAAGGTCCAATCTGTTCTTCACAAAGTCTCATCAGACCCCCCTAAAGTTATTAGAAACTCCTAACTTTAGGAAGAGACCCAATTTGCCATTGAAAAACCTTTCGTTGGCGCAGAGAACTTCTTCTATCTTTTTGAAGCTCTCAGGATACTGACACCAGGAGGCCAACTCCCAGAGTCTCTTGTAGTTCGAGAAGGCGTTCCAATTTGCAACTTCTCTAATGTTACGGAATGGATGTAAGGAAGGTATCTAAATCTGAAGCCATACCTGTGGGTCCAAGGACGCCATACAGCGCTGTCGTCAAAAGTCAGCAAATGGCCGGGAGTGACACGATTGCTGCAGTTTCAAATGTCAGGACGGACAAAAGGGGAGGCGAAATGGAACCATGAAAAATGAGAAGGATGCGTGACATAGATCCAGGTAAATAACAAGAATGAATGAGAAAAAGTTGTATGTGACACAGAGGAAAGAAAACGCCCTAGAAAATGTGTGAAAGATAAACGGGGTGGAAAGCTGTGACCAAAGGTAGGTTGCAGATGAGTCCAATCTGGATGCATGAAACTGCAAACGAAACTTGAATATAACAGTTGGGGTTGATGGAGACATCAGAATGGATCATGAAAATGAGTAAATGAGAGGAATGAAAAAAAAAAAAAATAGGCAATAGCATAAAAATGAACAGCACAGGTAATAATGGGGGAGGTATTATCAGCATCATCATAAGTAACAGTAGTACATTAGTGCTAGCAGAAGCATTTTAGCCAAGTTATTTTTTTATTTTACAGACCACTATCATTTCTAAATTCATAATACACAAGAAAGCCTTATGTGACGTATTAAATATTACAATGTTATCAGCAAAACAAGTAGAAATAAAATGTGGCAGTAATTTTACAGCCCCTAATTGTCTGAAAACACATAATATTGTGGTCTAACTTAAATGCAGAGTAAAATGACGATAAAGAAAAATAAAAGAATTACAATTAACTAGAGCGTCAAAGCCTTTGCCAATGACTTGAGACGAAAATATGCAGAACAGGTCTCGGTGACAATTAAGACCAGGAAGTACAGAAAAGGTCTCGGTGTCAATTAAGACCAGGAAGTACAGAAAAGGTCTTGGTGTCAAGTACGGCCAGGAAATACAGAAAAGGTCTCGGTGTCAATTAAGACTAGGAAGTACAGAACAGGTCTCGGTGTCAAGATCAGGAAGTACAGAAAAGGTCTCGGTGTCAATTAAGACCAGGAGGTACAGAAAAGGTCTCAGTGTCAAGTAAGACCAGTAAATACAGAAAAGGTCTCGTTGTCAATTAAGACCAGGAAGTACAGAAAAGGTCTCGTTGTCAATTAAGACCAGGAAGTACAGAAAAGGTCTCGGTGTCAATTAAGACCAGTTAGTACAGAAAAGGTCTCGGGTGTCACCTGAAACCAGAAATCACCAGTAAGGAGTCAGTGCCCGATCAACGCAAAGACCCAAGTCAACATGACCTAGGTAAAGCAATCCATACAGAATAACTTTCAACAGGCGGCCCAAAACAGCAGAAATATAACAGCAAACACCTTCACAGGGAAAATAGTAAAAGAGCGACCGATTGTGCCTCGTACCACTGGCGTTACACTTGCAAGTGATAAAGAGAGAACAGAAATTTTGATAGGGATGATTTTACATCCATTTTCAGCAAGAGCCTCAGAATTCGAGAACCAGAGGGGGAAATCAAGGTTATCCAATGCGAGAGAGTGATTGGTTAACTTTAATCCCACTGTCGTGTCGTGAGCGAGACCCCTCGCAAGGAACGGGAAAGAAACCCATTTTCCCCTTACAGCGTGTCAATAACAAGGAGTCCAAGTGGTTGCAAATGTTAACCGTATCTTTACTTCACAAGAACGCGACAGAACAAAGCAATATACGAACGATAACAGAAAACATTGGAGGGGAGACTGCCTGTCACACAGAGAGAGAGAGAGAGAGAGAGAGAGAGAGAGAGAGAGAGAGAGAGAGAGAGAGAGAGAGAGAGAGAGAGAGAGAGAGAGAGGGTATGGATATTAGAATACATGGATGGTTTCGACACTGCCGGGAGGGGGTGAGGGAACTTATTGACCTATCAGGTCATTTTCTGGTTATATCAAATTCAGATGACAAGGGGGAGAGTGGCAAAGGAATATAGTATCAAGCATTCGTGTAACTGCACACACACATATTTTTTCAACATTTAGTATTTTCCCCTAACGTGGGGTGGCTCCCGAGAAACTACAGGACGGCGATCACTGTCACAAAAATACTTTAACTGCTGAATCGTGGAGGAACACGTTGCGCAGAACACTTCCACAACATGAGCCGCTTCACACATCAATGGAAAAGATTCATCAATAGGGTGTCGAGCCTCCTACAGACGATGCAGCATTGACCCTCTTGCCTCCCGGATTATGCCAAGGGCATAATGGAGCATGAAGAACTGCCCCTATTAATGTGTCGCATAAAAATCTGGTGATAAACACGAGTCAGCATTTGACGTCACTTTCTTCCATTTTCAAGGTCAAGTCAGCTAACAGGAATAACAAACAAACAAAAGAAGGACGTCAAGAATGAGAAGAAAGTGTCTCATGCTGGTAAGTACAGCACTTCGGGCTTATTATCTACTTAGTAGTTCTTTTTCGAGGCAGTGACATCAAAAGTACCTGAAGTGCCTCGGCAGAAGGAGATTTGGGGAACGGAGAACCGTCACCGGAACTCGTAAGATTCTTCCTTGTCTCCCGGTTCTTGATTTGCGGTGTTCTCCCCCCCCCCCAACACTCACAATTTCATCAGGAACTTCTTAACACTGACTTGAGAGAGAGAGAGAGAGAGAGAGAGAGAGAGAGAGAGAGAGAGAGAGAGAGAGAGAGTCTGTCTACATTCATAATTCTACAGGTTCGCCACGTTTCATTTCACTTGCAAACGAACAGACCTCCTCTTTGTAGGTTGCCGAAAACTCCTCCCTGATTTACGTTTTCTGAGATCAGAAAATTGAGCAGCCAATCAGAGAAGGGAGACAAAAGTACAGAAGTCGATCAGAAGTGGAAATCCATCAGGAAGTCGCGAGGTATGAGGGGATTATTCAGGGCGAGGAAAGAACGGAAGAAAGATGAGCATCTTACAGGAGGGAGATGGTGAGTGATGAAGGGAGAGGCTCGGAGACCGAGATGACTGAGAACACGTAATGGAGATGAAAGAGCTGATTTGTAAGTTCATCGAAAGAAGACGACAGAGGAGAGAGAGAGAGAGAGAGAGAGAGAGAGAGAGAGAGAGAAAGGGCTTATATGGCAGTATGACACTAATGTCTTACTCTTGTTGCTTTACATTGCTTGTCATTCATGAACATAGTTACCGTTGTTGGCTTTCTAAACTTGCAATTTTGTTATTATGTTCTCAATACTTTCTTTTTCTTCACCCAGAGGGTCATTCCATTCGGTGGAAGCTTTCTTGACAGGGTGATGGCCTTCTGACACTGTTCCATATAAATGACTGACTGGTCGTTTTGGACGCTTAAATATAGTATAATCATTACACTCTTGTGTGTAATAATGATGGTCTCAGAGACTTTCCCAATGTTCCGAACTGCTGTTATCCAAACAGGGCGAAACCCCTGTGCAGAATAAAGGTACACTGGTCTGGTGTCAGCTTTGCGACGGTGCGTAACGTCCACCGCGTCGGGACTTACCGTCTAGACCTTTTCGCATAGTAACTTTTGAAGGAGTGTGTACACTATTAATAAAGAACAAAAGCACTGTAAAAGGGACATCCCATTTGTAAAAAAGGTTCTTAAACATAAGGATACATAGATAAGGAGATTCCGTCAACAGTTGATCGCCTAAAGACTGGAAATGAGTTACTGCACTGGTGTAAGGTCACGAAAGCTACTCAGATTTTGATATACAAAAGGAGAACAGGCTACAGGCTACTTACATGTTTTTCGAACGACAGAAGCCTGAGACCTTGAGCCACCGATGATGAAGGCATTCCGTAGAACCAATGCAGAAATTAACTGCAGTGAATGAAAATCACACGTGTGCAGAGAAAACACCTGATTATGTGAGTACTAAGGGTGGTATCATTTCTGAGCATGCAAATGTGGACACAGTGCCTCCACAAATACAACGATTGAAAGTTGGAGACGCATAAAAAGATTAACAAACTAATTACAGGGCACATAAAAAGTACCGAGGTCGTATCTCTAGTCACTGGAAAATAAAAACAAATTACGAGACCATCGTAACGCCACGACAACGGTGATTATCATCATCATCCAAAATGAGCAGATATTCATAAGGAACAAAACGAAAGGACGTGGAAACGAACTCCCTCTATGTGAAGCGAGAAAACAGAGGGAAGGAAAGAGTAAGTAAAGAAGTCCTAAAAGCCAGCAACTCACAGCCAGCCTCCCACAACCTCCAACTACTAGACCTGGGCGACGGAAGTCACTTGACCCCAGGAGAAATGTGTGTGTGTGTGTGTGTGTGTGTGTGTGCCATTCAGTTGGGAGAAAATAATAAACCGACCAAAATCCCTCTATCAGGGGGCGCGGTGATCCCTTTTCTCTGGTTCCGGACCCGAGTTTAATTAATCACGATCCATCTCAAGGGGGAACGGGGTTACCGAGAACCCCTCTCCCCTCCCCTCCTATTTCCCCCCCTTCGGATTTTCTACGTCCCAACCCAGGCCCGCGAATGTAAGGACTCCGTCCACCCCACTGCTTTGGAAGTTGGGGCGTGCGAAGGAAGGGGGAACGTCCCCGAATGCGAGGTCTCTCTCTCTCTCTCTCTCTGAGCTGAAAGGGTGAAAGGGCGGGAAAGGGCTCACTCAGGTGGGTCAATTCAAAGCACAAGTGGGAGGGGAAGAAGGAGGAGGAGGAGCAGCGTGAGGAAATGAGCGAGGGAGGTCGAGAGCGAGGGGTGAGGGAATGAGTGGGCAGTCTTACTATGAAATGAGAGTTAAAAGGTAAAGCCGAAATCCGAGAAACAGATCACGAGAAGAAAAGCCATTTAAAGCAGTGAAAGAGGAAAGTTTAGGAATATGAGAAGAAAGGCAGGGACAAGAGCAATGGAACTATTCAGAACAGACGGGGAACAGGAGAAAGAAAACTGGAATCAAAATAAAGACGGAGAGACGAGGGGGGAAAAAGACTGGAATAGAATGCCCTCACACTTCCATTTCCCTCTCTGCTGCCGAGAACTATTTCACAAGTTCTTCATTGTCGGCGCCGTTATTTCAACCAATTAACACTCTTTCAGAGGACTTCCTTTCTCTCGATCCCATATTAATCATCAAGGAACCAACTGACGAATTCTCAATTTGCGTCTCTTCTCATTTGCTTCCAATCCCTGTTTCGTCTCGTTTCGGAGCCCCGCGATGTTCGTTCCTTCCTTCCATTGCAAAGATTTAGTAGGAATCTTAATCTGTTGATGTGGTCATACTTTTTTGTCACAAGATGATATTGATTTGTACTAGCAATAACTTCTTACAAAAACCTCAACGTGATAAAAAAAAAAGCTTCATGTTAAACTTATAAAAACACGGCGTATTAAAATATAAGCCAGTCATGACATACTATATATCTGTCTATCTACTGTGTATATATATATATATATATATATATATATATATATATATATATATATATATATATATATATATACAGTATATCCATAAAGATGGATTCTCCTTGAACAGGGTAGCTAAGACCAGGGGTGATAGGTAGACTCATGGACCAACTTACAAGGGGAGAGTTTTTGGGTGTAGTTTCGAAAAAGGTCAAGTCAGGTAGCTGGATTTAGTAAATCACTGGGGAATAGGCATACTAGTAGTCGCTCTATATCCTTGTTTGAAGACCTATATCCCTTTGCTCTCCTTCTGCTGGTTCTTAATTGTTTTTCCAGGAATGCTGGAAACTCCCTCCTTGAGTCTCGCCATTTCCTTGGCCTGAGGGTGTATAGGACGGACAACATCCAAAAATTGGCTGAGGGAAAGCAGTTAGCGCTCAGACTCAATAGAGGCAGGACCTCTGATCAGCTAAGTCCTGAATCTCGGGGCATATCTTTTGGAGCCTTGCCACCCACTTGTATTGGGTCACCTTCAATTGTTAACAAAGACACAGTGGATCGTCTAGCGACTTTGCAAAAGTGCACTTGCAATTTGGACTACCTGGTAAGTCTAAAAATAGCAATTAAGTACCAGTGTACTGTTTCTCCCACCCCTCATTTCCTTTCCACATAATTCATCTTCCAAAGTAAATCCCTTGCTGATAACCAGTCATTAATAGTGTGTGTGTTCCCCACATGAACTGAGTTTATTGATGAAATAATCCTTAGCTCAGTGACAGAGAATCACCCCTCCACTCTGATAGACTATTGCAAGTGAGAGAATCTTCCATGCACGAATCCTTACCTGGGGAATTTATTTTCAGGGACATGTTATCTTGTCCCCTCGTGTTTCTGCCACCGACCTACCTGTGAGAAGTTGCCTCAGAAGACAATTAATTCAACCTTGCTACAAGCATGCTCCTGCTTCTGCAACTGTTTGCAAGATAGAATTGTGTAATCACGAGCCAAGGGCTCCCGTTTGCGTTACCAATGTGTAAATATTTCGCTTATTTCTGAAAGCCAGTAATGCGAAGTTGTCTTAATTTTACGGCTGCAAATTTTGTCTTGCTGGACTGCATACCAGTCACGATTTATTTCCCTTGCTTGAACTGTGTGAAATACAGTAATTTAATGTAACTGCAGCTTTCATGGCAACCTCTCCCTTTGTTTTAGATGTAACTCTGAGGTAAGTCATTTTGGGTGTTGCATTTTGTTACATACTTGGTTCTGGGCAAGTGGCCCTTAAGGCCGAAGTCACATCCGATATTCATTCCCTTTTGCCATGCCCAGTCAAATATGTAACAATATATATATATATATATATATATATATATATATATATATATATATATATATATATATATATATATATATATATATATACATTTTATGAAATCGTCAATGTATAAATTCCTTTTGCATCCATGTTACAAAATAATTTCATCAACATTCAGAATAATAATAATAATAATAATAATAATAATAATAATAATAATAATAATCAGGGCCCAAACCATCGCAATCTTGACTCTTGGGCTTTCTCTGACATTCAGTGACTTTTGCTGATCCCCTGTCGTATTCATCTCTTATCCTGCTCATTTATTCTCGTCTAACCACTCATCTATCTGAGCACCCCACCCAACCAATAAACGAAGCCACAGAGAGGAGAAAAAACCCCTAGTCAAAGGAATAATAAAATGAGTATCTGGGAGGAAATCACAATTGAAAAATAAAAACTTCCTCTCCAATGAATCATGTGGATATCATTTGTTAGTAATGTGTGTGAGAGAGAGAGAGAGAGAGAGAGAGAGAGAGAGAGAGAGAGAGAGAGAGAGAGAGAGAGAGAGAGAGAGAGAGAGTCTTCTGGGGAACGGACCCTTTGGATTTATTTATAATTAATGACTATGTTTATCAATCTATCGTTGTAGTGGACCATTATAAACTTTTCTGAAGATCTGAGATACTTCCCACAATGAAAATATCTTTGGATATTTAATAGACAACAATTCCTTTTGTCTTTCCCAACGCAAATGACATTTCCATAATCCTCAAAGGTCCTCAGTTCCATACCACGACATCTCCCTTTGTCCAAAAATAAAAAAAAAGTTGGGAAACTGTTGCAACTCCAGTGCAATCCGTGGCTTTACTAGTTGACTGGTAGCGTATTTAATAATAATAAAAAAGGAATACTACTGAACTATACTACAGGATGCCTGCTGCACCAACATTTTTTCATTGGGACAAAGAAAAAACTGAGTTACAGTCCATTACGCATGCAGGTCATGAAGCCATCAGACTTTGGACAGAATGCCCGCACGTCATAACCCCTTCAGGAGTTAGACCCAGAACTCAGTGTACATAACAGCACTTGCTTTTGGGGATAACTCTGATGATGCATCAGGTTCTGCATGCCTCTGGTCTAGGTGTGATACATTAGGGACTGATGTACCTTGGAACTTGGAATTTTGTGGGCCTACTTATTTTCCTGGAATTCCACTGCTCTTAGGACTAAGGCTTCCAGTGTGGTGCTACCAATTAGGAATATTACACGCGTTCTTTTAGCAAGATAAACAAAATCATAGTATTCTGGACTTCACATTTAAAAAAAAAGGTTTGAGGGAGGACCACCGGAGGCACATCTCCCGTGGGACACAGCATTCTCATCATGCTTGCAATGACTTTCACTTGTCTGTGCTTATGTCCCCAAAGTCCGTCAGCTTGTTTGTCAGGCATCACATGAATTTCAAATCTTCTATTGTCCTGCTTCGTTCCCTCCAGTCAAACAGTACCCCTTGAACAGGGCTAAAACAAGAGCAATCGTCCTCTGAATATAACATTTTCTACAACATTTTCTTTTGCATCGTGACCCCTTAATCAGAATGGCTGAATCTTCCACCCTCCTTAATTCCATCCTTCTTGTTAAGCATATGTCCTTTCATCATGGCTAATGCGGAACAACAGCTACCCCTCTCTCTCTCTCTCTCTCTCTCTCTCTGTCAGTATACTTCTTGAAATGCATTGTCTTTGTTACACTTTCACACTTTTATTTTCCCTGTTACATATTCCCTGATCACACCAGTAGATAAAAATGGGTTTATTTTATGGAGACTTCAGCATGAACCTATACAACATAAGTTGCTTTTACAAAGTATCTGTCATATATCGCAAATATATAAAAAATACAATTGATATCAAAAGAGAAGGCAAACATTTGAATGAACAAATGTTCAAGAGGAAACAAAACATTCGTCTGCAAGAAAGAAAAGGCGAAATTATCGAACTGCAAGAGAGAGAGAAAAGAAAACATCGACTCATAAAAAAGAGGAAATCAAAGCCTTAATATGACCAAAAACGATGACATTAACAGCAATAAATAATGCAAGCAGACAAAAGCAACGCATTAACAGACCGAAAACTGTAAAATGTTATTAAGTACAGTAAACGAAGAAAGATAATAGTGCATTACTAGAACCCGAACAAAAGTCTAAAATTACAAATGAACACAAAATCTCAAGAAACTCCCCCCTTCCCTAACAGTCTGAAGAAAGCTAACCCCACCCCCAAAAATAAAAAGGGGTCTTTTTCATGCATAGTCAACTTCTGGGGAACAAAGACCCATAAAGAAACCGATAACATAGCAAAAAAAAAAAAAAAGGGGTAATGCAAAACGAGAAGTAAAAGTCCCAGGGTAAGGAAAATGAAACGAACACAAAAGAGGCCGAGATTGGATGGCAGGAGAGTCGGTGTGTACTTAGTAATAAGAGTTAATGTTTGAAGGCAAAACACTGGCCCAGCGCAGGCTCCCTCATCAGGCCTGCTGCCAGCCCAGGTAATGTTTGCTTTTACATCAGCTAATTACTTTGGCTAGACCCCACTCAGGACACCATTACGTTATTTTTCACTCAAAGTCTAAAAATTCTCGTCCGGAGCAACGGCGCACCACTTTCAGCGCACCGCGTGGGTTTGCCATTATGTGTTTCTTGATTTTTTTTTTTCATGCTCGCGTGCGAGAGAGAGAGAGAGAGAGAGAGAGATTTCAATTGCTTCTTACATTCAGTAATGTGAGATTAAGCCTACTCTGCTTGTTTTAAAGAAGCACACCCCTAAAGTATATTACTTGCGTGAAAATAGTGAGGATGGGTCTGTCCCAGCTCCGGTAAATTGATGTGAAATCGACAGACCTCTGTATGTATGGGGCGGGGATGGACTTACCTCCTACTTCGTGGTCAGGTGGTTAACGTTAGCTTCATTCTGCCACCCCGGGTGCAAGTAAGACTCTGCAGAGCCGTCAGATTTTCTTCATTTGAATCTACAGCTTTGTCCCGACGAGCGTATCCAAAACGTGAGAAGAAGGTTAAAATGCCAATATGGTTTTTACAAATAAATAAAGAAAAATATATATATATATGTATATGTATGTATATATATACATATATATTCTTTCTTTATTTGTAAAAGCCATACTGGCATTTAAACTTCTCGATTTCGTCTCACGGTTCGGATACGCTTGTCGGGACAAAGGACTCAGATTCAAATGTAGAAAATCTGACTCCTCTCTCTCTCTCATGTACACACATGTATATATATATATATATACATATATACATACATAAATACATATATATATAACGTGTGTGCGCGTGCGAGAGAGAGAGAGAGAGAGAGAGAGAGAGAGAGAGAGAGAGAGAGAGAGAGAGAGAGAGAGAGACGCGCACATAAACCAACAAAACCACATGGAAATTAAATGCACGTGCAAACGAGTGGTAGGGTGCAGCGTGGCTCCGAACAAGAATGAACACAAAAAGAAATAAGCCGAACTGGAAGTGAGCGCGGCTTCTGAGGGACCTTTTTCTTACTTATCCGGGGGCTGACAAGAGCCAGGAATATGTGCGTACACGCCTCCATTAGCTGAAGCTGATGGAATTTGTCAGTACCTTTGGTCATTCGTAGGTACTCCTA